>NC_090712.1:12708995-13012025 GCF_040954835.1 Lepisosteus oculatus
GCTTACTTTTTAGAAAGACATTTTTTGTGATTATTCCATCTTCTTTCACGACTCATTTTGTTTTCCATGTTATCATTATTATTTTATTTAATAATAAAATTATTTGATTTGAATTTTGCTTTTCAAGTACTGTAAAGCACTTTGAGATGACACTTGTATGCACTATATACAATTATTATTCCTTCCTCTTTCCTTCAGTTCGTGTAAAGAGGAACTAAAAGAAATTGACCAGAACAAGTCTTGACAAAGTCATGACAAGACATGAAAAAGTTGTAATTTATTCATTAGCAACAATGTAAGAGTATTAAATTTAGTTTTAGTCTTTTTTGAGAAACACAGCTTCTGTCACTAAGTAATGGAAGTGTCTTAAGCCGATTCCAAATGGCAAAAAAAATATTTCTGCAGCTTTCTGCATCATCGATTCTGCTTCAAACTCAACTTCTTTAACATTAAAGGCCATGCTGCTTTTAAAGGGCGTACATGAGAGATGACGTAAAGAGGACAAAGCCATTGGGGGACCTGCCTGCTTTTCTCTCCAGACAGGTATTGAAAAGGAAAGGAGTTCCTCTGGAGAAGGGCTGTTGAGGTTGATAGGCTGCTGTAACAAATGCTTAATGGTTCCCTGAAGCATTTCTGTTTAAAGATATTTTGGGAACCTTTATCATAAGCGGCAGTTGTATTCTGACCTAGTCTACTTCAACACAGTCCCCCATGGAATTTGTGATGGCTTTCTTCTAATACTGGTTTACACCACCAAGTGTCAAACTTACAGTAGTCATTCACAATATCAAGGCAGAGAGCATTACTGAACCACTGCTACTGTAGGTTTCTCATAATGGCTGCTGAGCTAAAAGCAAGTTTAAAATCAGAGTCTTTTACTTTGCTCATGCTTGATGTCCCCCTTTGAAGAACAAATATTTTATTTTAATTCAGGATAATAAAGCTTAGCTTGTGACTTCTCCACTATTTAAAAAAAATAAGTGAGGGCTGGCCTTGGTTCATATACTCATATATTATATATAGGCGTATACTGAATCACATTTCAGTGACTTGTATTTTACATACCGTAACAAGAAGAAAAAAAAAACACTTAAAGCTCTTAAAAACTGCTGCATTGTTGTTTTGAGAAATGTTGTAGGTCGGAATTTTGTACTCTGGGGTTGGAGCCGCAAAGTCTTTTGCTGTAAATTAGCAGCAATAGAGAAAATAAATAAGTGTAAATTTCCAAATTAGGAACTGATCTCACAGCTTGAAATAGCCTTGTTGTTATCTTTTCCTTATTTCTGCCATTTTCGTGTCAGTCCTCTATTTATCATCCGGCAGGGATCGTGGCGCAGGTCAGACAGGGTGCTTGGCTGCTCTCGACTTGATCTGCACTGCGGCAGCACAGCCTGCGTCTCACTGGCCAACTCTCTTCAACAAAGTCAATTCTTTCGGGGATTCTCCCTCTCACTGTTCCCATTGTTCTGAGCACGACAAAGGTATTACTGCCTGCCTGAGAAATAGCTCTAGCACCACATAATTACAGCATCTCCTCTTAAGCACCTTTGTATTGTACAAACAGACAAAAACCTTAGCTCCTGATTTGTCGGAATTAAATGCAGACATTATAGATAACAGGAGGCATCTTTTCCATTTGGCTATTAGTAGTTCAGTAACCCAACAGCTCTATCAGGTCTCTTGATGACTGCTTGCAGTAACTCTGCTTATCCAACGTACAGTAGCTTGACGGTTTGTTCTATGCACCTACAACCAATTTATGTAAATCTGTAATATCTTGCCCTTCATTAATTTCCATTTATTTCCAGTGATTCACGTCTCTCTGAGCTAAGTTAAGAGTATTTCAAAAAGCTTTATGGAGTTTTTAATGAAAGTTCGGGAGGAATGAAGGCAGCCGAGCTCATTCGACACAGCTGCTGCGATTCTCACTAATCCCGACGCAAGCAACCGGTCTCCATATATATCAAACGTCACCCTCTCCTCTTCCTCGTTCAATTTCTGCATCCCTCCTCCATCCCCAGCTTTGCAGCTGCCCAATTGGTCGCATGGGGGTCCTATCCTCCTCGTCCAACGGCCGGGAGGTTGGCCTTCAGCCAAGCGAGTTACGCCAAATCTCCATATCCCAATAAACAATTCTAATTTCTCCCAAGCTTTCGGCTGCCGTCATTCCTCGTGAAATTGGCATGAATGATGAGTTACAGTGTTGCTAAAGCAGATACAATAAACACATTTACTAACTTTTACAGTACAAACACATTATTGGACATTTACATGCATAAAACATCAATGAGAGACAAGTTCGCTCTGTTTCTCAGGCTGTGACAGGTCATTACATACTGAGTTCCCAGCTCTGTAGAGTTTCCTCCTCATCCTCCCTTAGGATCAGAAGCTGTTCTGATTCTGACAGTTTGGGGAATTTAGGGATTAGATTTGTTGTTTGTAGAAGAATATTTGTCTAATTCCACAGTTTTATACTCTGACACAGGACATTAAGTGTCACTTCTCCTGTTCTCTCAGTTCTAGGTGCTACATTTCACTTCTTCCACAAAACATTTTGTGCTTTACTGAAAGAAGTAATGTATTTACTATATCGTGGTTGATATATTTAACATTTATAATTCCATTTTTTCAGAATTTCTCTGTAGTTGTTTCTGACATATCTAACTTCATTTACGCACCATTTCCTCTGTGGCAAGAGGGCTCAGGTTTTAAACCAAACTCATGTTCCTAAGTGGAGTTCTAAGTGAACCACATTATAAATGTATAATGTTTCTTCAGTCAAGCTTGATAAACATGGGAACATCTGGACTGGTGATGGGTTGCTATGGTTGCATGCATCAGAATCATTCCACCTAACCTTGCACAGGGTATTGGGTCACATCGTAGGCTGTCAGTATTTTTTCAAGTACTTTGCAACTTTTCTTTTTGCATTTATCAAATTGTTACCTCAGAACCTCATATAGAGGTCTGTTTGGGATTCTGTCCTGATCACAGGTATTGTTAAACTAATTTTGCAAATTCTATTGGATTATTTAACTCCCTTTAGAAGCCAAACCTCTTCAAAGGGCCATCTGGCTGGATGATGACAGAGAGATCATCAGGAACTCAAGTTGCATTTCACACTCCTGCTGCACAGTTTGTTCTGTTTGACGTCATCCAATTAGAATCAGGGCTGTAATTGTGAAAAAAAAATAACAGATCTCAAGTTCAAAAGCTTTGTTTCAAGCAAAACAAAATGTGTAGATATCAAATGCTTCTACTTTCTTACTTAAATAAATGTTTACAGTAGTGTTTACAGCTATTCAACCTATCAATATATCACTGATAAGAAGTACTGAACATATCGTCTGGCAGTGGTTGTTCACCCAGAGATATTTGGGAAACAGGTGTTTAGGTCTAGAAGGATTATACTGTATGAGTGCTGATATGTACAAGAAGATGCAATTGTGCATTCTTAAGGATTTGTCTCAGGTGGTGGGAGTTTTGGATTTCAGTCTCATAACATAAACACCTGTCAACATTATCTTTTACTTCCTCCTCCTGTGGGTGCTCCCATGCTGGCTCATTTCTGTGGTAGGTGCTAGAGTAATTCCTGAGACCCCACTTAACCTACTAGTTTTATCACAATATTTTTGGAAACGTAACAAAATTGTCAACGACTTTTCACCAATTTTCACATTCCATGTTTTTCAGTGACAGTGTTTCTTTCACTCTTTAGTTAACAGGATCTCAATTCAGCAGGACTTATCGATTCATTGGTCTAACTGATATATTTAACCATAGTGACCTGCAAGGGTAACAAAACACGGTTGCATTTCCTTCAGTCATTCCTAGCCCTGGTTACAGTTATAAGGGCGCAGGGAGAAACCCACACTGACCTCTGTTTGAACTGCTGTTTTCACAGGCAACACAAGGTGGCACTCTTTATTTGTGTAGCTATTTTGAAAGCACACCAGCTAGTTTACATCAATTAAAGACAGATATGTCAAAAAACACAGCTTGTGAAATGCGTATATTAGAGGAATCACAAATTATGAGATGGCCACTAAGACTGGACAAATATGAACAAGCTTCATGCAAGAAAGAATCTTGCCCTTCTTTTCAGCTGGTCTTCGCAGTATCAGCGGATTTATGTTTGTTGGTGCCTTTGTAGGATCACATATGTTAAAAGGCTTTCTATCAAAGCAGATGTTGCTGGTTTCGCTTTTAGCTTCAAATAAAGGTGTCTGAGTACCATGTCATAATCAGCACCATTCGTGTCCAAATCAGGTCTCCAGGTGCTCTTTTTGTCAGCTGACTGGGCCCAGTCTTT
This sequence comes from Lepisosteus oculatus, assembly GCF_040954835.1. Taxonomy (NCBI): domain Eukaryota; kingdom Metazoa; phylum Chordata; class Actinopteri; order Semionotiformes; family Lepisosteidae; genus Lepisosteus; species Lepisosteus oculatus. The sequence continues at coordinate 12,713,308 of NC_090712.1, forward strand.
CTTGGTCTCCTGCCAGGGGCCCTCAGAAGGAGTGGAGATAACTGATATACTGTTCACATAGGTCAGACTCGCCACATCTGTGGAATGCAGAAAAAATAAATAACAAAAGAGTTCACTGCAAGGGAGAGAACAGATGTTACACTCTTATAAAACAGCCAAAAATAGGCAGCTGTATCATGTTTGGCAAAACACCATCCCACACAGAAGGAGGGGGAAACTTTGCTCTTTGTACTGTTTTACAAGGACTTCGCTTTTCTGTCCTTCACCTGAGGAAGAACTCCCAACTTCTAAAATGCTGGACTTCTTGGCCTTGCTTTCTTGACATTGTTTTAAAGGGTGACAACAATAAGAAAATGCATCTTTTAAGTATGTTAATTGTATTCGTTTTATGTTTGTCATTCCAAATATTCCCAATGAGCTTCACATACAATACTAAATAAGAAGGAGAAGCCTTCATCCATCACTGAAAAGTAGCACCACCCATCTGCCACATGGCAGCCACTATGTGCCATGACAGCCCCACTAGATAGTAAATCAGGTAGAGAAGAGATACATTGCTTCACAAATTTAATTTAGTGACCATATTTAAGTAAGCCAGATTATGAAAGTATAGAAAGACGTTTATGGACTGGGCCATAAACTTAAACTTAAACTTAAACTGAGTTTAAGCAAAGATTCAGGAGGAATAACTGCAAAGGTCTCCCTTATCTCTACATCTCTAATTTAATATTTTTAATGGGACAATGCCTTTAAAAAATACCATGATAAATCTGTGAGAGGCCACTGTCTCTTTCTGTTTAACCTCTGCTTGTGAAAACCTATACTGCTATGATCTGTTCTTTGCTGCTTCATCTTCTCTTTAAATAAATCTCCACTGTTTTGCTGATGTTTAAAGAAGGCAAGATTCTCCAGATGCCCAACCTTTCATCCATGCCCTCTTCGTCATCCCCTTTTCCAGTCAGCCTCTCAAACCTTCTCTTGTCTTGCCTGCAAGCTCCATCTCTGGCTGATATCCTATGCTCCGCAGCCCACAGTATCACTTCCTCTATCACTTTCCTTGCTATTAATGACAGGACCATGTCAAGATGCATCGGATTCTCCGTAAACACAATCATTCTATAATAAATTATTTTAAAGACAAATCATTTGTTTGGTATTTTAAACGTGATTTTCGGCATCAACTGTTTCCATAACATGGTGATGATAGCAAAAAAAAAACATGGCACAAACTTTGCTCTGGAGTACAATACAAAAGTAGAGATAGAAGAGGAAAAAGAACAAAACAGAGAAAGTGAAGCAACAGAGCAGTGAGGTGAAGGGTGCAAACAAGTCCTGATCAACAGTCTCATCTGCTTTTGTGATGATGCTATTGAGCATGTCACTTGATTCTACTCTGCTGCAATGACCCCTGAGTCTGTATCTCCATCTACCCACTTTTTACCCAACTGTCCTCTAGTTCTGGTAACCCAGATTCCCTTATTCCAAACCCTCAGTTCACCAAGTCTTAATCCCAGATCTACCCCCATACTCTTTCAGTAAACTTAATTATTCTTCTGCCTCTGTCCCCTCTGTCCCCTCTGTCCACTGGCTCATAAACAATACCTTTGGTATCTCTGCCCCTGGTGCCCTTAGTCCCAAATGCCACTCACATTCCCAGAGCCTCTGCTGCTGATACCACTGCCTGGGCTCTGGGTCTCTCTGGCATCCTACCTCCAGCTCAGTCAGCAGGCATCCTACAATCTGTGCTCTCATTCCTGTTTCCTAGCATCCAATACAGCAAAGTGGGTGTTCCCATTCCCTACCCTTTTCATATTATTGGAAGCTGAAATTCATATATCAGTAATTACATTATAGATATAAAATGTGATTTAAGTTTAATAATATGATTTTATATTAAATTTGATAAAAATCCATAGATCACAAATCTGTTTTTTCATGGCAGCAGTTCAGGATTAACAGCATATACAGTACATGTGCTTTTAATATGATTTATCTCTTCTAGACAAGGTGGGACATACTGTTTATTTTCTAAAGTGGAAATAATCTGAATGTTATACAATGCACTATTATGATGTCATTTATAATACTGTGTACAATTCTGTTTGTTTTACAATAAAAGGAATATATTGTGTTTAGGAAGAATTCAAAGAACATCAGCAAAAATAGTCTAAAATGTATGCCACACACCAGCAGGTTAAAGGTACTGTGATTAAAGGTATCTTTTCATAGTTGGGCAAAGAAGAGTCTGAAGGGATCTGATACTTGTATTCAAAACCTTAAAAGTTATTGATAAAGTCAATCAGGGATCAGGGAAGGCGATGAATAGAAGATGGCCTTCATCACCACCCATGAGCACTACGAATACCAGGTAATGCCCTTTAGCCTGGTTAATGCACCCACCATATTCCAAAATTTTATGAATGATGTATTCAGAGACATCTTCCAGAAATACTTATTGGTTTATCTGGATGACATTTTAATATTCTGCTGCAATTTACAAGAACACATCTCCCACATTCGTGAAGTTTTGTCTCGCCTCATTCACACCAAGTTATACGCCAAGCTGGAGAAGTGCATTTTTCACATCTCGAAGATCCACTTCCTGGGATACATTATGTCTTCTCTCAGGGTAGAGATGGATCCTGTTATGATTTCCGCCATCACAGACTGGCCTACCCCCCAAAACCTGAAACAAGTCCAGAGTTTTGTGGGCTTTGCCAACTTTTATCGTCGTTTTATTAGGAACTCCGGCTCCATTGTTGCTCCCGTCACTGCTCTGACCCGTAATGGCCCCAGGCAGGGCTAATGGACCCCCGAGGCAGACAAGGCTTTCCACCAGCTCAAGCATCATTTCTCCACAGCCCCTCTCCTCTATCACCCGGACCCTACTCTCCCCTTTCGTTTTAGAAGTCAATGCCTCTGCCCACGGAGTCTGTGCCTTCCTGTCCCATGGCCACAGAAAAAAGGGGATCCTCCACCCATGTGCCTTCTTCTGTCACCAGCAGAGATTAACTCACAGACGCTTACTATTGAGAAAATCCGTCTGGAGCTCCCTTCGTGCGCCTTTGTAGACAACTAATTCTTATTCGCTGCCTGACTCATCGATTGTTTCTGGATCACGTTTTTTCCGTCTGCTTTCCCGTCTTTGTATCATCTGAGCCATGCACAGGATCCTAATTTTTGCTGCAGCCCTGTCAGTCAATAGCTGGAGTCAGACTGAGCAAAAGAACAGACTAAAGAGATAAAACTGAAGAGATATGCAAAGATTCAGAGGTCTTAGGACGTGGGCAGCTGGGAAGAGGACATGGTCTTAAGATGTATGAGGTGATGCTATAGAGATCACCACAATAAGAGGAGACAAGACTGGAGCTGTAGAGGCTGCCAGGTGTCATTTAGTACCTGGTTTGAGTCTGCAGTCATTGGAAGGAGCGTGTAGAGAGGTGGTACAGAAACACTCAACCAAGAGCCAGCTCGTCTTGGGCTATAACTGGAAACAAAATCTGGTTATTGAAAGAAATGGCGGGTGTTTATACTAACATCTTGACTCTATATTATGGAATGCTGTTGGTCTTTTTAAATATTTCAACAATTCATTGTTTTAGGTTGCCAGGACTTGGTCTCAGAATTCTGTTAAAATGTATTTTTTAAGCCACTGTTTTCACTTTTTACACATTAAATTTAATCACTAATTTATCAAATGATTAAATTAAGCATAGAGTGTTTCTCAGGAAGGTTCATGGCAGTTGTTGAAAAGTGATCTAGCACGGGAGGTGTTTATAAACGTTTATTTTTCCTTAACAAGCAAATGATTCTTAAATGATTTAATTGGGAAAAAGCCCTGTGGTTCATTACAGTAGTAGTAGTTTGTCAGGACCTAGACAGGACCAGACATTGCTGTCAGTATTGAACTCATTTCGGTTTTCTCTTCTGATCTGATCCTCTTCTTACTCTGCTTTGTTCTGTGTGCCTCATTAAATTAGTTTCTGAACTGCTAGCAATGTCAATATCTTTTTTATGGTGACTGGAAGGCTAAGGTGAAGTTAGCTTGTTACTTCTTTTAGAAACAGATTTCTTTGCAAACTGTCCAACCATTTTCAGAGGAAACCTTTATTACATTGTCCACTTTTCCAGAGCTGAACTTCATCTCTGTCTTTTCACACAGAAAAATATGTGTGGGACTTATTGGTGCATTTTTTAATGTCAAAAGGTGTCAAAGAGTGAAAAGGGTGGAAACGTCAGACATAGAGATGCTCTAAATGTATAAAGAATCTGATAGAATACATTGAGAGCAATATTACTCTCTCTTTATCTACAGTAAATTAAAATTATGAGCTGGGAGGACCCCTATATAGTAATACAGTACCAATTAATACTGAGCTAGTTATGTTAGCATTATGTATATGATTATGTTGTAGAATTGCCTTCCACTCATAAAATCAAAAGTGAAATGTTTTTCTAGAAGTGAAGCATAAGTTTCATAATAAAATGTTTAACTTTCAATTAAGTATTTCTGACTACATAACATAATAAAACAATTTAAAAGCCAACAAAATGCTACAGTATATAGTAAAACATTACATTAAAATAACTAATGTCAAGGCTAAGCAATTTGTCAACACTGAATACTGAATTGTGCACAATTCAAGTTCAGAAATAATTCCTTGTCTAAAAGGAATAACACAGAGAGAAAAGTTAAAGGGAGTGAATCTTTTCAGAACAGAGGTAATTATAAGTGACTGACAAAATGGTGCTGAAAAAATGCTGTCAATGTCAAGTCAATGGATGACTTTAGGAAGAAAAATAAGACTTAAAGGCCGCAAGTAGAAGTTAAGGGAGGATATTTAGTTATGAAAGCCAGAGCCACCATTTTTGCACAAAGGGTGGTGAGTTTCCAGAATAAGCTGTCAAGTCATGTTGTTTTCAGAAATAAAATAACCAGAACACATATGCAACTGTCCATGCCCCCATATTTTGGAACAACCTGGGAGTTTCCAACTCAGAGAAGGCTCTGTCTCAGTTCTTTTCCCCTGTCTAATAATGTTTGATTAGCTGTGTTGTATTTAGAAAAGGGAAAACCTAATTGTCTCCAACTTCAGAGGTAAAGACATTCTTTAAAGCACCCAAATCTGGAAATAGTGTTTAAATATGAACTTATCTCAGAAATAAAATACTTACCTTGAAGGCATCATAGTATGTGTCAGTGTGTAGGCCTGGTCATTTCAGTGTGTGGAATGTTGGGCAGACTGAGGGATAAGGAGGCCTAAATAAAGACAACACAAAACTATACTAATCCCAGATTATACAAAAAATGCTTCATCTTTATGTTAACTGATTAGTGTGGGAGATTCTTTAAGATGCACAGCCAAGGATATAATTTTATTTCAGTAAGATTATAAATTACAAACTGAAATGATTTCAGAGCTTTTTTTATGGTCCAGGAAATCATTTCATAAAAGCAATTGCAGAGAAATTGCCTTCACAAGCATATTGAAGCTCATAACACTAAATTGTTTTCCCAACCTTGGTTCTCTGAAAACTAAATGAAGTTTTCACCAATGGAAGATGTGCACATTACTGACCATTTCTGTGCTTTTATGCCAAATCTGCCTTGATACTTTGAACTTCACTGTATTTTTCTAGACGTTGGGAGGACAGTTTAATCTATATCAATTTTTTTAATCGGAATTAGAGGTCAGCTAAGAGCAGACCAGAAAGGGTGATGATTACATTCCTTTTCAGCCCAAACAAATGGCTGACAATACAGTCAATTGTTGGGCACAGCATGAGGACTGGTCAAAGCTTCCATTAGAATTTGAGTGACAGCTATCTACACATAATAATGCTGCTCAGATCTCATCCAGGAATGCTCAGGCAAATATAGCCATGAAGTGACATGAGCCTTAGTGTAATCCAGCCTTTTGGATTCCAGTGGCAGAAGGTCGGTGGATTTTATGATAGTTGGATGTTGTCTATAATTAAATGGCACAATCTAGATTTGGCAGGAACAGAACCACAGATCCAAAAAATTAACAAAAACCACCCCACTAGCTGAGCATATGCCGTGGGGGTAAATATAATATATTATATTTTCACCAATTTTAATCAATATCTCTTAGGGGAGATAGACAACTGGCGACAGGTCACTCTGAAAATAATATTTCTATTTCAAAAGAGTCTAATAGCTCGGATGCAAGAGAAAATCCATTCTTCTCTTCAGAGAGACAGGGAGGGAGAGAGTGTGCCTTAGCCCGATTTCCATAGGCAAGGTTCTGGCTCGAACACTGGGACATCCACATGTGCAGTTTATATTCCTGCTCATTAAATAGACAATGATCCCAGCGTTGCATTCCCATGCGGCTGGCAGGAGAAAGAGGCTTGAGCCATATTCCTTCTCCCCTGAGGCCCTCCAGCACTGACCAGCAGAGTTTTGGCTCAGATAAAGACAGCGAGTCTCCATTGTGTCACAACGTGTCAAAGAAGCCATGGCTGCCATAATAACTTGGGAGTGTAATCCAGATTTCAGAGGGCAGTTTCGGTAATCAAACTGCAAGTAATTGAAGTAAAGGGCCTCAAAGTAAAAATCTCAGAATCACTGGCTACTCACAGGCAAGTGGGCTAAGGCTTCTTTCTTTCTGTGATGAGGTATTTTTTTCTACCTCTAAAGTTTTTTTTTTTCTGTATGAGAAAACTTCTCTTTCTGTTTGAGGTTTAGACTGCAATCCATCTGCTCACTGCAACATCTTATCCTATCTTTTCTGACACCACTTTAATGAAGCTAGTGATTTGGCTTGGATCCTAAGAAGTTTAGTGAAGAAAATAGCCTTTAACAGGTGCCTGGAGCACTAATTTAAAGTTGCACACTGAAAAGGAACAAAATCTCTCACTTAGAAAGAATGAAGAACAGGAACAGCAGTGACAAGATGTACGATAACAGTTATAATACTGGAACTGAACATGGTGCAAATGGCACCCTATATTTATAAAACACCCTAGGGGGTGACGAAGATGACGTGGGAAGGAGTTTTAGATTCATGAGACTGTCTTAACCAAGCCACTGCATCTGTGTGCTCCCCTCTTCTGTCATCTTATACAAAATATTAACAGGCTAACAGGTATAAGTCAAGATTCTCCAGTCCTGGTGTGCTTCAGCCACATATACACTTTCAAATTAAATAGTCAATGTGCCTTAAAGATTCAGTAGTATAGTAGTACCATCTATGCTCTAATGAGAGAAGTTAGTGGAAGTAAACAATCGTCTCTGTTGTGCTAAGTACATAATACAGCTTGTCAGAAATTCTTTTCTCATGCCGGTGCCTTGAACCAACATGTGGATTGAAAATGAGGAAAAAAGTGTCATTATTAGAACTAATTTAGTTTTCAAGAGTAAGACTTTGACAGGTAAAAATGTATTTAAAGCTGGGGGAATATTTAGAAATCTTTTTAAAGCCGATTATGTCTTTCTTTACGAGCAAGCTCCAGTGGACTATTTGCAAAACTATTTACCCATCTCCCAATGATGTCCCATCCATCCATTTTCTAACCGCTTCTTCTGCTCAGGGTCACAGGGGAACCAGTGCCTATTCCAGCAAGCAACAAGCACAAGGCAGCATAAACCTGGCCAGGAAACCATCACGGGGCAAATAAGCATGCACACTTACAGTATGCCTAGGGACTGTTCCCCCAGAAACCAATTAACCTACCAGTACAGTATGTTGCTGGACTGTGAAACCCATGTGAAACACAGGGAGAACATACAAAATCCACACAGATAGCACCCTGGGTCTAGAATTAATCCCAGTGTTGCAAGGCAGCAATGCTAACACTCCACCACTGTAATCCTTAATTACTTTTACGATTAAGGTAACTTCTATGCATTCTCAGAACTTTTAAGGGTGTAAAAAGTTAAATGACCACAAAATCTGTAAAAAAAAACTAAGACATTCATTGCAAAGTATTCACCCAGGTGAGTCAACACCTGCTGGAAGCACATTTGGCACCAATTACAGCTAGGAGTCTTTTTCGATACATCTACCAACTTTACACAGTGAGATAATACAAATTTCTGCCATTCCTCTTTGAAAACGTACTAAAGCTATGCCAAGTGGCTAATCAGTTTTCAAGTCTTGCAATAAATCTTCAAACTAGGACCTTGAGCCACCCTGATATTCACTTTCTCCTTAATCTACACTAAGAAAGATTTGGGATATTGCCCCGCTGGAAAGCAGACATCTCACACCTCAGGTTTTGAACTCTATACTTATTCATAGTCACCACTGGATTCATATTGGCATCTGTAACTGGTTTCCCCATGCCTGGCTGCTCAGTTTGGAGGCAGTGCCTAGGTACACCCACTTCTTAATTAACTTCACCATACTCAAGGGGCAATTTATACCCTTCTCTGTTTTGCTGTAACTTCAAAATATCTCCAAGTTGTTTTGAAAGCTCATTGGTCTTCATCGTTGAATTCTTGTTTGAAATTCAGTTTTCATCCCCCATAGTAAAAAGTATAGAGCCTCATTAAATGACCCAAGTCATTAATACCAATACGTAATTGACCACACTTGTTATAGACCTGAATTTCTATAACAAGTTTTTACAAATGCTTCAACAATTATAAAGATCTTCCTGCCTGATCTATTTTTGGATTTAGAATTAAACTCTTCTGAGCCCTCAACCTGATTATTTTCTGTTTTCTTTTAATCTGGTAACGTTCCCAGGTGACCCTAGGCTTCACCCTTATAAAGCAGCTGCCCACTTACTATTATAATGAGCCAGAAGTACCTGACTATAGCAAAGCCAATAACTAAAGAATGATCTACAGTATAATTAGTTAACTGGAACATATCAGGGGAAACTAATTAATCAGTTGAGCCAAGATACCAGCTAGAAAAATAACAACATCCAAAAATTGAATGCTTTGTGAATTTTTGGAATGCCTGGTAAGACAGGTTTTGTTTATCCCACTTGGTTATGGGCAGCCTCCTGGCCATAGAATGAGGGTGTTTGAACCCCATTCGGAGAGGGGTAAACCAAGGAGAGGGTAGAGAGGAGGTGGAGGAGGGATGCTTGAGACTAATGCAAAGGAAATGTTTGTTCAATATATACTGTATAGAGCTAATTTCAGTAATGATAGTGATTATGTAATGAGATTTACTTATCTTTGTTATCCCTCCCAAATTTCAGTTAAGAACTTCCATATCTAAGTGATTCATTAGGTTGTATCTGTTTATTTAGATTGTTATGAACATTTGTTTTAAAAAAATCTGTTACACCATGAGATCAAACCTGAGAACTTTATGTGAAAAATACAATATAAAATACAATTTTATATTTTATTGTCAGGTTTTAATAAAATATTTGTCTTAAGACTTGTTCAGACAGCTGTAAGTTCATTGACTGTCTTGCAATGAGGTTTCCCATTTATTTTTGTCTGTGAGTTTCATAATAAGAATAGTGTGTGCTGAACAAAGTTCATTTTGCTCTTAACATGCACTGCTCCTTATTAAAGAACTAAGTGAAAGCCAAAAATTGACAAATATTTGCATATGCCAAAAAACGTTTTGTAATCACAGACAAAACTAGACAGCAAAATGGACTTTAAAGTGAAAGAAGTATGAGCCTGGTTATAACACTGTGTTCTTTTATATTTTAATGAACTATAATCAGAGATGGAACAGATCAGATACACAGAGTGTGTTGCCAAACATTTATAGGTAACATGAAGTCAGAAATTAGTGTCTTATCATTTTTGGAATTCCTCTGGTTTTTGAGGAGGTAATCTATCTCCACCATTTAGTGATGAATTCAGAATGAGGAAGAGAGGAGAAAAGCAAGAAAGGCACTTGCTCCTTATCAGAGTCCTTTCTCCCAAGGTCTCTGATGGGCTTGCTATATAACAAAGCTGGCTGCGTGCTCAGGATCTATTTATTCACTTGAACAATGTGTTGTTGTCTTTTTCGGTACCATTAGATGAAGATCTAGAAGAGCAAAACCAATCTGCAAAATTCTGGAATCTAATGATATATAACTGCAATATCAAAGTAGTGTTAATGCTTGTCAGCTGAAAAAAAGACGATCCACACATCACCGCTTTATACACAAAAACACAAAGAGACCAGATTTCTGTGGACGGAGACAGAATGATCCTGTTGTGGGTTTACTTTCTTTTGATAGGAATGCAATGCATTGAATGCCACGTCTGTGCAAGCAATGGGACAACCAGATCTTTCTCATGTGTGGGAATCAAAGTTCTACAGATGCCTACTGACATTCCACAGAACACGACCTATGTGTGAGTAAAATGCCTGTAACTAAAGACATAGAATCTCAATTGTGTTAAAATCAGTAAATAGCAACTGTTTGAATTTCTTGTTCTAATTGATGTAATTATCTTACATTTATTTATAGTAATATAAACATTAATATTTTAGCTTTTACAAACTATATCATATGATGACTGCTGGAATGAGTGAGTTTGAGTGAGTGATCTTTTCCAATTGTCTTATTTTTTCAAATTCAGTTGTTACTCCTGCAAATATATTTTAGCCAATATGGCTGACTGTAACTACTATTTTGTAAATGAATGGGTGGATGTTTATGGCTCTTTTAATTAAGGGAAAAAGCCTTGAACATCATGTGAAGAACAACATGATCATATTTTGATGACTTCATTTATAATGCTGCATAGCGTGTGAGTAGATAGTAAATAATCCAGCAGAAAACATCTTAAATTTTCCAGCCAGAAACTTTGCAAATATCACAGTATTCTTTTTTCAATTATACATTTCTGCTCAGTCTTTACCAAAAATAATGTTTAATTAGAAATATCACAGTGCTTAATGCTTTACCAAACCAGAACAGTACAGCAAAACTTCATAAACACTAATAACAGATCAAGTAAATGTGTTTTTCATTTTTATTTATGAGCACTTCTCAAGAAACTCATTTTTATCACCTCATGATAGGAAAGATTTATCTTGAGATGTATAGGATCCCACTCCAGACTTGACACAGGTTAATAATGGTTGTCACAGGGACTGTACATCTCCAAGTCCCCAGTTACTCAAAACCCCTAAAACTGGTCCAGGACATGGTGGGGAGAGTTTCTTGATTACTCTAGAGAGATCTGAGGAGTAAGTTTATATTATTAAACCAGTAATACCCCATTCCAATAAACCTCTAAGAGTTAATCATGTAAATTTAATAGCAACGGTGATTATACAATATATGGGAAGCCACTATGTATAATCTGGGTTCCTTGTGAAACAAATGTGGTCTAAAAACTATCATAAGTATCTCAATTTATTGTTCCCCAAGATTGAAAGATAATGGAAAGAAACTATCTTTCTGATGTATGAAGAACCTTTAAGATTTTTCCCACTTACTTTTGTTACTTACATTTCTTGAAACATTTCCACTCTCCTATCCAGTTTTTAATATTTCGTTTCATCTATATGCTTATATACTGTAGATGTTTTTTAGAGGAACCTTTTAGTTACAAAGCATTATAAAAAAGCATTATGAAAAAAGTTACAAAGCAGCAAGATTTATGTCACGTTTGACCAATGCAAGCTGGAGACTTTGTCAGTCTTTTGGCACTGTGAAAGCAATAATGATTTTTTCTTTGGTGTGTAACTCAGATTAATTCATAAGAGTTATTTATAAAATGTAGGTGTGGGGAAATTTTAGGAAGTCAACTACAATGATGATCTAAGGAGTACAAAAGACCTTCTAAGGAAATTAGAAAAAATAATAATAAAAAACACCTGGACGTTAAACAGAATAATTACATAAACATTATTTCTTCATTTAAATGAGTGGTACATTTTTAGCTGAGAGCAGTTTTCATTCTGAATATGCTGTGCTTTAAATCAAGCAAAGTCTTCCCAGCCCTGTTAAATCCCTATGTGTTAGAAATTAAATTCAAATGCCCCTAAGCTATATCTGACCCCCTTGAAAAAAAGATACAGAAACCTACCTAGTTCCATACGCAAAAGGCCCTTTTTTTTCTCAAGGCTCTGGGTTTTGGTCCTAAAGGACAAATGTATCAGGTGAAACACAGGATTAGAGTGCCTTTGGCTACTATATCAATAGTTTATATTACAATATTAAAAAAACATAGTAAAAAATACAGATGATGTCAAAGTTGTGGCAAAAACTGGACATAGCAAAATAAACATTCTTGATGAGAGATGGAGAGGATTTATATCAGGCCATTATTGAAGCTGCAAAAGAAACATCTATTTTTGATTATTTAAATACAAGAAAGTCTAAATTGTTATGCTCTGGTATTATTCAAAGCTAAGATAACTAACTGTTGTGGAATCAGAAGTATTTCGTTGGCATAGTACAGAAAATCAGTGCATTTATCTTTCATTGTGTGCAGTGACCATAAAGATATTAGAAATTCCAAGGAAATGTATTTAAAACTAATTTTGCCTGGTGTTTTTATGGTTTCATGATCAGAAAAAGGCAAAAAAATGAAAATATTTGTAAAAGGGAAAAACATGGGATAATCTGAACCTGAAGAGATTACTTCTTTCCAGATAGTAAACTGCTAGGTAACTGAAGGTCTTGCAGTGGTGACAGAAATTAATTAGCTGGGACTGCTGTGTATATAACAGGGAGCTGTAGATGCTGACTATGTAGAAAGATCACAGAGGTACATTAACTTCTCTGGTACACAGACTGCACAGAACAGAGAATCTATTTTCTTGTTTACAGCTAGTTTACAAAATTATCTGTCTAAACACCCAGTTCTCCAGTAATGTAATCTTACTCTAACAACAAATGTGAAGGATTGTTGTATGTGGTTTTCCAACTCCCATGTGTAAACACAGTGAGAAATTATTTGTTTTTCACCTGTTTGTTCAAGACAACTATTCATTTGTATACAGAGAACTAATTAATTAGCTCCCCCGAAATGGTGAAAGCAAACAGGTATGGTATTGCTGACCATGCAGTATTTAGTCATGAAACTGCACCATAGTATTTAGATATATTTAGTTTTCAAATTATTATTTTCCGAGTGCATTAAGAAATATTATGGTGTATGTTGCCATTTTAACATAATCACCATATTTTTTGAAGCACTATTCACTTGATTTGATTTAAATTCAATAACTTGTTTGCATTAAAAAATCTTGGAGAAGCTGAAACAAATTAAATTGCAACCTTTGAAAATGATAATTTCCTTCATACACTTACTGGCCACATTACGAATGCAAAAATGGAAGTCCATTGTTAAACACTGTTTCCAAAAAAATTAAACAACAAAAAAATCCTGCTACTTATTGTACAATGCACTAGAATACAGTAGGCATACGCTGCCACATGGCATATTTGACATGAAGCCTCTGTCAAACAAAATACTAAGTCTTCTTTGACCGGGTAATTTATAATTTAATGTTTCAATCTTTTTTTGTCTTGCACATTCCAGCTTGTCTATCCTCCCTCTTGCAATATAGCATTTAGAAGTATAGGTATTCCCCTCATTCACGATGCATTCTGCTCTAACAGGAAAAACAAAAACTGTCCCTAGCTTTTGCCATACTTGCTAGACTTCCATTATGTGGGAACACATGGCAAACTTCCCCATTATCAGGAAAAAACATTACCTATCAAATGAAACCGAGTGTTGCAAGTCAGAACTTGCAAGGGCAGTCAGATCTATGGGCAATGCTTCAATTCTTTCCATTCCTGTTAAGCCAATCACAATAAAGAACATATCACGCTCTCCATCTGGTCACGAGGCCAGGGTTCAAGTCTGTTGTTTTGGATTGTGGTAGTAATTCCACAAGTTGCACCCTAATATTAAGAACAACCCTAATAATGTGGGCAGACAGATGCAATTTCTTCTCTAGTTCAGTGAAAACAAAAATGTTCAAACTGGAATATTCCAGAGGAACGGATATTCAAGAGGGAAGGAATAGACGTTTTTCTGCAAAATGTAATTAATAATGTGGTTACTATTTTCTACCATAAGGTTCTCATGGACCAAAATAAGACATAAGAGGAAATTAGACAGCGTTATCAGGAAGTTATTTACAGCATGGGAAGATTCCCCACTCCCAGGATCACAGATCATTAGTGTAGAAACTGTTCCTTAAGTGATACTGGGACTTCTAGGAATAGGTGCAGCTTTTATTCACTATGATGAACCAGAGCTTGTTTTTCTAAAACTTTTGTAAATGTAAACTGTGTACAAGTCATTACAGAGCGAGAAACCAACTAGGGCAGAGGAGACAATGTATTAATATTTGAGAGTACAATGCTGTACAAGTGTCAAAGTTCAAAATGGCTTTCATCTGTTCAACTATCCAAAAAGTAAACTGCTCTTCAATTCCTTCCCTAGAGCTACTATTACAAAATGACTGGTATTTACTAATCAGGCTCTAGCTCAAAAGTCAGCTTCACTTCATTACGCCCTTCTGATATTCATAGTGGTCATTATGTCTCTGTCGATAAACATTGATAATACAGCTCTTTAGGTTATCTGTATTTGCCTGCAGTCAACTCTAAAATCTGACAGTAACCAAATATAACCTAACCCAATGTTAAGTACAGGGGGTTGAAACCTAAAAATACTTAAGAATTCTCAAAGCTTTTTTTACAGGTGATATTACTCAGATACATTAGGAATGAACAAAAAAAAATATCGTTGCCAGGGATTGAGAAACACAGAGTATGACAAGTACCATATCTCTTTTTGACAGGGAGAACAGATAAAAATGTCAATTCCGTTGGGAAGAAGAAAATATTTTTGTAGCTGATTTTATAGAAATATTTGCCCTTGAGTTTAATTTGTTTTTGCATGTTTTTGTTCTTCTTCATATGATACAGCACCCTCCTAACCACCTGACTGCAGTGATGTAAACACCAATTTGGGTGAAAGTACAGATCAGGAAATGACAGGCAAACACCTGTGGGCACTTAAGGGCTTTCATTCATGTTGGAAGGAGAGACTATTGATATTTCTGTTTAATTCTTACGAAAAACTGCTAAAAGCATCAGTAAGGCCTCAGAAATACTGTAAATAAGAGTTCTATTACCTTTGCAATATGAAAAAGTTGCTCACATACAGTACTTATTACTTTTGTTCCTAGGGAAATTAAGATGACCAAGTTGAAAGTGATCCCGAGTGAAGCCTTCTCTGGACTCACCGACCTGTACAGAATGTATGTATAAGAAGATAAAAGAATATACAGCATACTGTAGCTATAAAGTATAATTTACTGTACTTGAGATACAATTGGGAGAATTATTTATGGTGCACTTAATACAAGGAATTTATTCAGCTCTATTTCAAAGTTCATACAAAGACAGTTTCTAATAAAAATAACTTTTTTTTCAAAACAAGGTAAATCACAGGATTCCAAAGTTACTTATATTAAAAGATTGTTTTCATTTTTTCATTTCAGAAGTTAATGAATAGGTCTTTGTGGGGTATTATTTATTACTTGCTTTTTGTATATATGTTATACTGTATTTGTTTAATTTTATTTGACTGTAGTTAATTGTAGCAGATATGCAAAAGTGATGCTACAGTATACCTTGCTGCTGTGTGCATTTGTGATCAGAAAGACCTGAGAGCCTGGTTATAAGTCTGCCAGGTTAAACATACTGTAGTTTCCTGCTCAAGAATAAGCCTTTTGGCTGTTAATCAGAGAAAATGCTGTCGGTGAAAGCTGCACCACACCTCCAGAAGGTGTTTACTGTTGTAGATGCTCACAGAGTGAATTAAAGTGCATGGCCCCACAAGGCACATTTCAGAGGTTGTGTGTGTGCTGTCCTCATCCATCCTGTGCTGGTTCAAGAACGTGATGTGCTGCTTTGAAGCCGTAAACCGACAGAATGGGGACATCAGAAAAAAAAAACAGCATCGGTTCAATTTTTGAACAAAAACTCGTCTAAAAATGAGAAATCGTTTATGTACGAAAAATCAACAAAATGTGGCAGCTGCCATTGGTTCTAATAAACCTAATTACAAAAAGAGCAGTGATACTTATGAGTGTTGCAAAAGATTTAGGGTACATGATTTGTAAATATTGAGATAAGATTTTATTTATCATAAATGTTTAGTCTTTGATACAGAACATGATGTGTAGCACAGATCTAAAAAACATTTGATATGTATCACAGAAATAGAATGGTTATGCCTAGAAAAGAAGGAATGCCATGTCTGGCTATAACTGCACCACGAAACACTGAGAAAGGAAAAGTAGAGTCTGGGAAGAAGCAGTTTTAATGAGTACTTACAGAAACTGTCATAATGTGGAAACCATTCACAGCCACTTTTAACAAATAATAAATCTTGCTGCAGAAAATGATTGTATGGATAAGTGTAAGGTATTTCGAAAGCCTGGGAATTGCCAGTGTAGTTATCAATACAGCTTGAAGATTCAGAATGTTTTTTTTTATCTGCTCGTTTGATTGTGACCCCCTTTCCAGAAAAATCAAACCTTAAGCACCAGGATGCAGGACTCAATACAGTGACATCAATAAAGTCTTCAAGGGGTAAATAAAATAAATGGAACAAAGAGACTAATTTGATTGAAACAATCTATGACCTTTTCTGCCTAGCCTATAACGAGGCCTTATCCCTTTCTTAATAATCCCAGAGTCCCTGATAAGGCAAGGGACTCAAAGCAAGCTATCCCTATAGACTGCAAGTCCATAAACCTTCTTCGTGGTCATTATTTGAATTACTGTGAAGTTAAGCAAACTGTGATTTCAGTACAAGAAAGAAAAGTAATTGGGCATTATCAGTACTTAAACTAATTACATTATATACTGAACATCAAAAGGAACAGAAATGACATAAGTAAATTCAATATTATGATTAACATTTGTCAATAACAGGGTTGATCAAACATGAAACGCAAAGGATTGTAGCATGTGTCCACTGCTGGAAGAAATATAAACATTCCTCAGTAGAGTGTGACAAGGACGTGCCTGTTCACTGGTTGATGTGCCCTAAATGCCACATGTAATCCCAATTTATCCCACAGATCTTCAGTGAGGCTCAGGTCTGGCAAGCATAACATGCACTGTTGCATGAGCAGCATAAGGATGTGTCTTTTCTCAAATTCATTAAAAATATCTGCATACAATTCCTTTCTCATGACTGTTCTGTTCCCCAGTGTTATCACAGAGAATTTTGCACTGGAAGAGATAGGACACCGTGTCTTTAGAAATCTCCCAGGACTGCTGGAAATGTAAGTAAGAAAAGACCACCAGGTCAGCCAAAGTTACAACAACATGCTTATTCTGAGGTGTTGGTACTTATTCCACAATAATACATTCTGGATTGAGGGATGTCCTTCATATTACATACAGTTGCAGGCACTCTTAAACACAGGCAAAAATACAGAGAGGAAGGCTTGTTTTGCTACAATGCTCCCATTGTCTTGCCGTTTCACAGTTGTAGATAAAGTTTTAAAAAGGAACAGACACTATGACAGAATGTGCCACAGAGATAGTGAGAAAATGATTAAAGTTAAG
The DNA here is from genome assembly GCF_040954835.1 of Lepisosteus oculatus. Lineage (NCBI taxonomy): Eukaryota > Metazoa > Chordata > Actinopteri > Semionotiformes > Lepisosteidae > Lepisosteus > Lepisosteus oculatus. The sequence continues at coordinate 12,730,810 of NC_090712.1, forward strand.
GTCAGGGATAGAAGAGCATGGGATATGTAATTCTGTGAAGGCAACAGGATGAAGTCTTGAGCATTTGTGCTCATGATGGGACTCATCTGCAGCAGGACTACGCAGCCTTCACCCCTTCCAGCTCAGTCCAATGTTGTACTGTGATATAACCAGCTACTTCATTGCTATTTTCATCCTGCTAATTATCTTAAATAATTCAATATCTTTTTGTAGTAAACTGTAAAATGGGGTTGATTGGAAGGGATGCAAGTTGAGTCACCTTCATGTAAAGCATAACAAAACAACATGCCTCAAGGCAGTCTGATACTCTTTCATTGAGATGGTTTGCAGAAATCCCGCTGTCCTTCTTTGCATATTAAATAAAGTGATAAAAACAGTAAATATGTCTACAACCTCCTCTTAAGATTACTGAGAGTGTGCTGTGAACAGTGCAACACATTCATGTAATTTTATCACAACAAAAAAACATAACAGCTGCTGACCTCCCCTTCTGAAATCACTTCGACATCATTTCACTCTGTGTATTGCTGTAGAGGCAAGCTTATGTAGCTGAGTTAGCTAAAATGAGGCCTACTACATGAATATTTTGTGCCCTACTCAAATCTAGACTTTCTGCTCTATGTCTATTTCTTACTATCCATGTCTGCGAATCAATGAAATCTGATACCTGTACCCCTGCCTACTGCCACTGTTTTCTGCTGCTGTTAAAACTATTTTTAAAAATTCAAGTAATTAAAACTACCATCCTATTTCCAACTTACTTTTTCTCACAGAACTAATATAACAGGGGTGGTATCTAAGGTGCAATTTAATGTTATACCTTTTTAGTTTAGGTTTCACACAGAGACACAAGCTGAATTTACAGCACCCTTGTCCATTAGAGACTCTGTAACTGTTGACATTTTTAAAACTTGCTCAGAATCCTACCATTTTATTATAGCTTTTAGTGTACAATTTAGTTTTATCTTGGGTCTGTTGGATCAATTTATTGTGCTCTTCCTTTTTATTTCTTCTTTGAGTTATACACATATGTTATTTTACAGCACTCTGAGTTTTTTTTTAATTCTTGGAAATAAAATGTATTATTAGAGATCGTCAGGAACAGAATGCCTTCCTTAATGGAACCTTGTCATGGTAAATCTCAATGATTTATTTTCCAATTTGGTATTGTTTGACCATTCCTGCTCTCAGTTCAGTATGTACTGTAGTTAAATTTGCCCCCCCTTATAGGTTTAGGGGGTGGAATAATGTTTGATTTTATGTTTACCACTATCCATTATTAGAAATTTTTACTTTCTTGTCATGATACATCACAGCAAACACGAAGTATGTAGCAGGATATTGTCAGAAGTCATATGTTATGTTATTCTTTCTGATACTTGTTGATAGCAACAATGTTGTATTTGTTGTTCATGAAAGCTGATGTGTGAAATAAAGACGACATGGTGCATCTGACATGAAGTGTAAGTTGATGAAACTTCAATTTGTAGCATGCACTTATATTAATAACTTGTTATTCTTTATTGTTTTCAGAACAATTGCTAAGTCAATAAACCTTGTTATCATTCACAAAGATGCTTTCTGGAATCTACCAAATCTAAAATATCTGTAAGTACTATTTATAGGTTTTTGGTTGACATCTTAAAGCACTCCTAAAATCTCTGTTTTCATCATAAGATGCATTGTTTTTTGCATTTACAAATACAGATGTTTGCACACAATGTTTCCTACAAATAATTGATTTACATATTTACAAAAGAAATCTCAGAAATCCCAAAAATTACTTGGCCCAAAGAGCAGGTTCAAAATGGGACTCACCCCTAATCCATGGGGTGGATTATGTCATTATGGTACAGTCAGGTCATGCTTTGATTTCTTACTACTTAAGGATAGCAATTAATTTCCATTAAATTTCTCAATGAAGCATTCTTTGAGGTGGTCTTCCTGCTGTTAAACATCTGCTAGTCCTCCATTGATCTCCTAATTGATTTGGTTACACTGGATGGTTACTTTTAAAAACAACATTTTCCGAGAAGGTACAAATGAATCTAGTCAGTAAAGCTTTTGCTTTTGTATGTGAAATCTCAAGGAGGTCCATGCTTTGGTGTCATGTTTTATATTTCTTTTTTCCTTACAGCTTGCTTGGGAATGGGGGAAAAGTTGAGGGCAGGGTTGGTTAGTTATTTTTGTGTTTGCATATACATGTACAGACGTTGGACTTAATAATCTTAAGTGATGCACTTTGTTTTCATCTTGATATTGCCTGAGAAATAATAGATTTAAAGACTGAAAATGCAGAGAGACAGGGTTTGTCTGGTTTTAATCCCAGTCATGTCACATCCTGCTTTCCCACAGGAACCTTGTAAAGAGGTTTGCATCTTTGAAGATCTTGGATTCACCAACTGAGCATGTAGCACAAAAAAATGCTAGATTTCGTATATTATCAGGAGGACGAACATTTGTGAGGTTGATCTTAAGATTTTTCCTTTTCTGTTAATCTTTTTTTTTCAGAACCATATCAAACACTGGACTCAAGATTCTGCCAGATTTCTCAAAAATTACTTCCAGACAACATGGGTTTTTATTGTAAGCTATTCCTTTGTGTCACACAAAAAAAGACAGTTCATAAAATATATGGACAGCGTACATGTGGTTCCGAGCATAAAAGGAAGGGAGAAAGCAAGGCTTTGATGTGGCTGGAAAATTGATCTTAACTGCTGGGAACTGAATCCTGTATACTGGTTATCACAGCTTCACTCCTCACAAGCAGTACAAGTACTGATTCACAAGGGCTGCATATTGTCATGGGCCTTAAAAACTGCTAGTTTCACATGTGATTTGATCTTCCTTATTTAGTAGCATTGAGTATATGAGATGAGTTCACTGTGTTCTCAGTAGTGTTTATCTATCTAGCACTAACTAACAGAATTAAGACTCTTCACAATCATAAATGAGTAGAACATAAATGCTATTGAAAGGCCTTTTAAACAATCTCAGTAAAATGTAGCAAAAGAAAAAAGGAGATGGTGACAATGTAAGATTAAGTTTTAAATTGAACATTTTCTTTTATTTTTAGTGATCTCCAGGATAATACAAATATAGAACTTATTCCTCCGGATGCCTTCCTGGGACTGAGCAATGATTACATATCTGAGCTGTAAGTTTACTGACTGCATCTTCTAGATTTAATTAAACCATGGTTGCAAATGAGAGGAAACCATTTAGTCTGCTTTGCTCCTTAGGTGCTTTAGTATTTTATTCAGTTTTCCCTTGAAGGAACCCAGAACGTGGGACTCAAACATGCAAGTAAGCATTTCATTTACTCAAGTACATGTGATATTAAACTTGGGATGCTTGTTCCAGATATTCACAGGCCTTTGTATGAAGAATATTTTCTGTCGAAAATAGAATCCCTTCAGTTTCCATTTGTGAACACTTATCCTTGCTTCACAATAATTCCACATGTTGACCTACAGTATTTGTATACATTGGGATTTTAAATAAATCTCCTCTCAGTCTACTTTGTTCGGGAGTTAAGGGAGATGATCATCTCAGGATTCTTTGTGAATTTATACCTCAAATATCTTCATCTGATCACAGCAGGACACCTTAAATTACAATAATTTGACTCTCAATGTAAAAGCAGAAAAAGGACTATACATTTTTTCAGTTGTTTTTAGTTTTTTATCAGAAGCTATTTCCACTAATTTTCTGTACTGTGGGACCCTGTTGGTGAAATGAATCTTACAGCTCTCTCCTGTTACAGCAGGCTGACTAAGAATGGGATTAATGAAGTGCAGAGCCACGCATTTAATGGCACCAAACTGGAAAAGCTGTAAGTTTCACTCGATATAATGTAACCAGGTAACATTTGGCAGAGGAGTTCTGTAATGGGTGTTAACTTAGCTTTATGTTTTTTCAGCTTTCTCACAGGAAATGTAAATCTTCGAAAAATACACAATGATGCCTTCCAGGGAGCACAGGGTCCTGTTGTTCTGTAAGTGGCAGTGACTCATTTCATTCTCAGAATCCATAGATTTGAAACATTCCTAAAAGGTCAATCCCAATCCAACAAAAACACATGCAAATCAAACAACACAGAAGGTGTACAAACAAATAGAGCATGAAAAGATTAGTCACAAGATTTCAGGGTATATATTTAACCTATTAGAGTACAACCAGCATTAGACTTGTTTAGCCCTCTATGTTATGAGAAATTATAGAGACATGGTTGGTAACATTATTTATTCTTCTTCTACTGAAAAATCATCTGTAAATACCTAACAATTTTCATAGACTCTTGAAAGTTTTAATTGACCTTTAGAAAATGCACAAAGCTCAAAGTAGATTTAAAATTTTGTGTTTAATTCTCTCTGTGTTATTAAAACTGTTAGCAAACTAATTATATGTTTTCTTGACCATATAGAGATATTTCCAGTACAAGCATCAGCATTCTGCCAAAGAACATGCTGAAGAGTATTAAAAAGTTCAGTGCTACCTCCACTTACAATCTAAAAAAGCTGCCCAACTTAGATATCTTTACTGAACTGATCGAAGCCAACTTGACCTATCCTAGCCATTGCTGTGCATTTGCAAACTGGAAAAAAAATCAGTAAGTATTTTATTGCTACTGTACAATGAACAACCCAAGGCTTCATTTTAAAAAGATTTTAAAATTGTGATATTTATAACGTTTTCTTTGGAGCCTTTATTAGAATATTTGTAAACTGTGTACCCTCCAGGCATAGAAATTTGACCTTCCATCACTGTTGTCTTCATCTTCAGTGTTATTAGCAAACAACTTAAGCATGTCAATACAGTAGTTGTGTTATTTTCCCCCATTTGTATTGTGTTCTGTTGTAAATTATCTTATTACAGTGTGAAATTACAATGTAGATTCTATTTTCCAGGTCAGCAAAAAATCCAATGTGCAACATTCCCCACATAGACCAAGATGAGCCTGGCTGGTACAATGAGCACTGCAGGAAAGTGACTGAAGTAACGTGCTACCCCAGACCAGATGACTTCAATCCCTGTGAAGACATAATGGGACATACCTACCTCAGAGTATCAATATGGTCGATAAGCATCTTGGCCATAACAGGCAATCTTGTTGTGCTCATCGTGCTAATGACCAGCCGGTACAAACTAACAGTGCCCCGTTTCCTCATGTGTAACTTGGCCTTTGCAGATCTCTGCATGGGGATTTACCTGCTGATTATTGCTTCTGTGGACATCCACACTAAGTCACAGTACTACAACTACGGCATAGACTGGCAGACTGGCTTGGGGTGCAGTACTGCAGGCTTCTTAACCGTGTTTGCCAGCGAGTTCTCAATGTACACGCTCACCATGATCACCCTAGAAAGGTGGCACACCATCACCTACGCGATGCAGCTGGAAAGAAAGCTGCGCCTGTGGCACGCCTGCGCCATGATGCTGAGTGGGTGGGTGCTGTCTTTCTTGATAGCACTCCTCCCCATTGTGGGGGTGAGCAGCTACATGAAAGTCAGCATCTGCCTGCCCATGGATATTGACACGCCCCATTCTCAGGCCTACATCATGTTCATCCTGCTGCTGAACGTCATCGCCTTCTTCGCTATTTGCATCTGCTACTTGAAAATCTACCTGACGGTTCGGAACCCCAGTTTTGTCTCGGCGAGCAGTGACACACGGATCGCTAAGCGCATGGCCATTTTGATTTTCACAAACTTCATCTGCATGGCGCCCATTTCCTTCTTTGCCATCTCCGCCTCCCTGAAGCTGCCCCTCATCACTGTCTCCAATTCCAAGATCCTGCTGGTCCTGTTTTATCCCATCAACTCCTGCTGCAACCCCTTCCTCTACGCCATCTTCACCAAAAGCTTTAAAAGGGACTTCTTCATTCTGATGAGTCAATTCGGGTGCTTTAAAAAACAGGCCCACATATACAGAACAGAGACATCTTCAGCTCACTACTCCAACAACAGAAATGGAACATGGGTTTCCACCCTGAAAACCAGTGAAGCCACCTTGTATTCACTGGTTCCTCTGGACCCTCAGCACAACACTCCAGGGAGAGCTACAGTCAGCAAAGGAAACAAAGGTGATGCACCACAATCACCTGTTCAATGATTGAGTACACAGGGCAACATGAGGCTGATTTTCAGATCTTTTTTCCTGGCACTGCTCTTTCGAGGATTGAATACTCTTTCCTTAAACATCTAAACTCCACACTTAAAAAATGAACTAGTGTCCTTCTGCTATTGACATTGAGCTGAATATGCAGAACATTTTGGTCTTCATCTGGAAAAGGCTGTTGCTGTTCCCCACGATTGTTGAACATAATATTCGTTTCCAGGTTATGGTTCTGGATTATCTTTATTATTCCTGCATCCTGAAGTGACTGACATTTTTTCCCGGTATTATTTAAATACCAAATACTTAAAGACGTACTGTATTTTTTAGTTTTAACTACACTTTTAAATGGAACTTTCTTGTTGTGCCAACAATATTTTCTTATTCATGAGTATTACTTATTCGGCACTCCATTCTGTCTGATGGCATGTGTCCTGGATCCAGGCAAACCAACATAATACAGACGTCTTAAGGAAAGGTACACTTACAAAATAACTAAATCTTCTGCCTCCAAGGCACATTAAATTTTTAGTTCTGTTTTAACAAGCTGTACAGTATGTGACAACTTAAAACGTAATGGTGTATACTTTGATTAATATTTTCAGCCTCTATTTGTTTTGTGGTGTGTATATAGTGAATTTACTTTTTGTGTGGTGCTTTCATTAAAGCCTGTCTGTGGAGGCTGGGAGTTTGCAGTGAAGAAAAGAGGACAAGATCTGCCGGCAACTGTTTCTACTCTCAGCTGACACAGGACATTTTTTATCTTTTCAATCAGGTCAAGGGAAGTCATATTTGGACAGGCAGCTTTAAAACATGACATAATGTGCTCAGGATTATAATCTGATTAAAGTCTGGGGTAGATTTACATTAACAATAAATGCAAATGGTTCAATTTGTCTTTTGCTGTTTTTCCTATTGTAAGTGTGCATACATGTGTATAAGTGTATTAAAATTTAGTTTTGCAAATTAGGACTCAACTTCTTCAGCAAATATTTTTTTTTTTCTGAGGAACAATTTCAGATGAGAAATGTGTTCAATAAATTCATGTAAAAACCTGTATTTTTATAATTAGCTTTTATATTCCTCTCCTAGGACAGAATCTTGAAGTTAGCAATGTTCCCACAGTGAATTAAAACATTTGGCTTTTCTGTGATTTAACTGGAGAGGTCAGATGCTTGACCCCCATAGAAAAAACCAAATGCACAATGAGACTTACATTTTAAGACAGTTTTTTAATGGATTTCCTCAACTTGCTGAGCTCTCTTACCCCAGCTAGGTAATACGGACTCGTGTAGGCTTTTGATATGTACAATACATTAATATACACTGTATGCAGTCATTTATTTACAAAGCAAACGTGCAAATCTTTGTGCATGCTCTACAGCATGTGATGTGTGATAGTGGTGTTTAAATTACTGGAACTGGGGATGCATCAAAATGCAGTAATACGTAATTGCTAGAACATGCTAGTCATCCATTTCATTCAATGTTCATATCTCCGACGCTTCTTATTCACCACATCTTGCACATTAAAGGTCATTGTGACCTGACAGTGAAATTCACGCCGTTAGTAATTATGGAGATGGAGACTGTAAGGAAGACAGGCAAAAGTAGAAAATAAGTTTAAACTTTTTAAATGCGGTCATTACAGGCTATAAAAGCGCACACCTTTATGATACAAGATCAAAACCATGACAACTGGGATTGTTAGAACTTTATAACATGGGAAGGGAAAAATACAGCAACAAAACTAAGCTGATGTAAATGCTTCTTGTTTCATTACTTTTACTTTGGGATCATTAAACTGCTTTTCATGTATTTTTGTTTTCTGAGAAGATCATGCCTCTAGTTCATTGTGTGATATTTGTCAATATGTTGCTTTTTAAAAAGATTGCCCTACTTATTTTACTGCAGCTCCTAACAAAATAAACACTGTGTGTCTTATCCTGTACAATAAAACGTAACTAGACCCATGAGTCCACAGTCAGTTCTTAAGAAAGGGATTTAAGAAAGATAAGCTCATATACTAGCTTGTAATAAGTGCAATTGTAAAATGAACAGAAGTTGACAGTCTTATAAAAATATATTTTAAAAAAAAACTCTCCCAGAAAATAACATCTAATGTCAAAGATAAAGTATATTTGAAACAGGTCAAAGAATCTTCTTTAAGAGACATCAAAGAAATAAGAATGGAACATTTTATGTCAATTTGTTCTATTTTCATCCTGTTGGATTTATGGGGCAGGCAGCTTTGCGTGCTAAGCCAAAATATGACCTAATTGTTGATTGTGTCTCTTTGATCAAAAACCACAGCTAATTTTGTTTGAATCCTTTAGACTTCTGTCAGCTGCCTTGGTAGAATGGGAATCCGAAACACATAAACACGTTATCATTGTGAAACAACACTCACTGTGTTTATCTGTCTAATAATCCCAAGTTTAAGAACCTTCTCTCTTAGCTGTTTAAGGTGTTTCTGTTTTACACCCTTAGTGTGTTTAAAATGTGTTGCTAATGTCTTTAACATTTCAAAATGATCTGTACAGCCTGCTATATTAAGTACTCTCATGATTATTGATTTTGATTCATCTGGTTTTTCCTTTTCCAAACTCTACTTATCCTTTCTGTAATCCCTGAAGTGGAACAGCTTTTCTTTCTGTACAAAATATTTAATTGTAATATTCCTTTCTCTGCCTTGTGCTGCCTGAGAAAGGGGGTTGTGTGATAACTTTAAAGACAGATCCCACATAAAATCTGATCCACTGCCTCTAAAGGAGTAAGCATTTGAATAACATCAGTATCAGATGCCTTTTTGGACTATGATGTGTGGCAGATTGCCGTGTCAGAGAATGCACTGACCACAGGGTAAATGTAGAGATACAGCCTCATGACTAAACCTGTGCATATTATGCCTGTTATTGATTATGATGTCATGTTAATTGAAAGAAATATAGCATTAATCAAACATGTTTAGACCGCATATAAAGGTGTATCAATTTCACAAAGGGCTGAGAGAAGCAGATGCAGCGGATCATGATTTGGCTGAATTTGGAGCCAAAATGAAACTATATTAACCTTACTTATAGTCAGGGTCAGCAAATGTGCGTTAGAGATTCTCACATGCAAAGATCTGCTGAGCCATGTTGCCTTAGTTTGGAACCCAAAAATGGTGGCACGGTGATGAGATAGTGGCCCCTAGTGACCAGCCAAGGTAGTACAGAAGAAATCTTTAACAGATGTTTCTAGTGCAGTACAGAAAATTGCTGGAGGTGCAGATGACTGCTGAACAGTGCAAGGCTAATGAGGCCTGGAGGGCTGAGATCAGGAGATGGGTACAGCAGGTGTAGAGGGCTCTGTAGTAGTCACTGGCAAGTGCCAGGCATTAAGGTGGATTCATTACAAACCTCTGGAATTTTTTTGTGGGCTGCCAGAGCTCTGGTGCTTGGAGGTTCAACCAGACACATTCTTAGAAAGGATTGGTTAATCCCCAGGGAACGGACTGGGTCTTGCCCCAAGAGAAGCAAAAATCCTAGCTACAGGAGGGGAGGAGTGGAACTACTCAACTCAGATGAAGAACAAGCGCCCTCAACAGAATGAGACAAAAATGAGGGACATTTGGCAGGCAGTGGAGAACAACTTCCCTGGCTGCTTGGTTACTGGCTGGAACTCCCTCTTACAGCGGGCTTTCATTGACCTGGTAGGGTTGAGCCGGTGGCGAATGTGTGAGGCAGATTGCCTGGTCAGACGGGGCTCTGACACCTGGAGACGCCCTCAAAGTCTAAACACAAATTTAGCTGTGCTGTGATTGAGCTTTGGTAATTGAATGAAATGCAGGAATGCTTTGTTTGGACTGTATATACAGTTGCCATCTTCAGAGAGCTTTGGGAGACGTTATTGCAAAGAGTGGGAGTTTGTTTGCAGTGCTAGATTAAGACATTTTTATATATGCAAGCTTTAATAAAGTCAGCATTGCCACTCGGGCCCTTAATTACATCTGTGATGGATTCTATGTGCAAAGAACCCCTAAGCTATGCTTCCATGCCTTGAGATTTTCCTCAGATAAAAATTCCTGTTGAAGGGGATAGATTAAGGTATTGAAGCCTACACCTGTGTATAATTATTTAATCTTCTGTCTTTTCAGATATGATTTTAAAATTCAGCTGCTCTATGTGTTTCACCAACACATTTTTTAGTTCTAGATGTTGTTGAACCGGTATATATTTAATTTCTGTTCATTTTGGTTCAAAATGTATAAGCAATAGGCTAGAACACCACAATGAGAAACGTCTATGTTTACAATCAGAATGTAAACTGGAGTCTTTCAACTTTACCATTCGAGGGGTGCATCTGCCCTCTGCTGGTGGGAGGATGGCATCATCAGTAGTAATGGGAGTCCATGAGAAAATATTAAGTGATTCATAAACATCAAGAAAAGTTAACACATATACAGGCAAAGTTCATGATTCCTGTGCTTGATTCATATAACGTTAAATACAAACTTTGATTCTCCCTTGTAGTGGAATTTGATTGAAAGTGTCAGAAATGTATCTGGATTCAGTTAAAAACATTGTAAAAGAAAACAAACCCTTGATTATTCTTTTTAAACTCTAAAATGTACATTTCTTCTTAATTTAATCAAATGTACCATTTCAAGTCCAGATGAGAGAAAATTACCTTATGAAGACATTCAAAGAGCATTCCAAGTACAACATATATCAATACAGTAGCAACAAAGGCAATATTCAAACTTCAAACTGCCTCAAAAATATAGCTTCACTGACAACAGCTACACGAGGGTCAGTTAGTTTCCTATATTTTTGTTTTTGTACACTGTAAGTCACTCAAGGACATGTGCATTCCAAAGTGATAAAGACAGTGTTATTGACATTATTCTGATCCTCGGCTCATGCTATTGGTGGACACATCATGTGCTATTGCATGTCAAGGTTATTACTGGTGTCAAAGAGATAAATTTATGTTTGAATTGAATCTCAAATATTTTTAGAATTATTTTTTTTACTGCACAATATAGTGTTAGGTAGCTTTTAAAGTTATTTTGTTTTGCCTGTAAACCCCAATCAGCAGGGAATGTGATGTTTATAGTGATATAGAGGCAACGACAGAAGAAAAGAATATGCTAATATGCATGTGTACTAATATAAAATTGCTTCAGGGGGTTATGGGATGTACACTTCCCTATTAGAGTCACTGTATACAGGACCTAAATTACAGGTTTCCTGAATTGTTGCTTCAGTAGACAAATGGCCACTATTTGGTATAAATACAATATAATCAGTAGAAATACACTGACTACAATAAGTATTTGTAATGCAAATCCACTACTCATGGGAGTTCATTTCTACATTGAATAAAATGACTTGAAAATGATAAATGGTGAATACAATACATTTTTCATTTAAAGACACATTAACAAACAAAACCTGGGAAATTTCTGGAATTAACCTCTTCTGTCCTCTTTGAGTCTGTTTCCGTTCCTCTCCCCTCCTCTTGGAGTGAGAATGGCTATCCATCCCTGTAGGCCTCTCGCCACTGCCCTTCTTTCTTTTTCTATTTGCATGCTAATGGTCCACTTGCAGGCCTTGTTCTTCCTCTTGGATATCAAAATATGATCCTCAGTTCTTGCTGCTTGTCCTAAACTTCCGCATTTGAAAACATATCTGTTTTTAAATTATTTGTTTTGTATTTGTTTAATAAAAATTGCATTTTTATTAAACAAATACAACGGTGCAATCATTAGCTGCTTAATTTGAATTGATAACAGTGAATTATTTTAAACAACTTTAAACAGTACCATTCTATTAGTGCATTATCAGAAAGCCTCTTGGGTCACACACCTATTCTGTTAATGCAAGACAGTACTACCTTGAACGGGATTCCAGTCCATTACAGGAAACATACTGTACACATAAAGAAAACATAGAGTAATTTAATTAGCCTAGCCCACATGTCTTTGGAATTTGGGAAGAAACTATAGCACCAGGAGAAACAGCCCAGAACTTGACAGAGTACAGAAAGCATTATGATCCAAAATCAAACCCACAACCCAAGACCAATGAATCAGAAGTCATAAGGGCTTTGCGGACAGTAACCACAGATTAAAATTCTGCTGCTAATATCGACCATTAGCACAATAAAAATACAATTCAAGTAAAGGTAAATTGAATGCTGAAAAATAGAAAGGAGAAATACAATATTTATGGATACTTGTTTCACTGCAGCCAACATTAGCTGCCACAGCTCCTCACTCAAACACCTTCAAAATGATAAATCTGTACAAACAGTTTTACTTGATTCTTTTTTTATAATCCATGTGTAATTTTGCTCAGCTTCCAAGTACAGTACAATAGCATTTTTGTTGGAATGATTTGCTGGTGGCCTCTCTGTCACAGCTGTGTTAGAGATATACTGTCTTTCAAGCAGTGAGCTACACTAAAATGTCTGTAAATTAAATTCAAGGGTACTTGCTAGATTCATTGACAGGGGACTCATTGAAAACCACTTTGCTTCAAAGTGAGCATGTACTGTATAGCTCCAATCAGTTTAACAGTAAAATGTCAAAAGGCCATCACAAAGGGGTCACCAAAAGATTGCACTGTCATGAAGAATAAACTACAACCTGTCACCACAACCTTAAATTATGACATTTTCCTCTGTTGTTGAATGAACGAGACAATGCCTATATCTCACAAAGCCAAAAAATTGGCCCTCATCACCAACATATCTGCTTGAAAATAACAAAAGAATTATAGTTGAATAGTGTTTCTCTTCTTCTTTACATTTTTAAATGCAAAGTTATTGATTATGCTTTAACTGTGCTCCTAATTTTATCTGCATAATATAGAGAGAAGAACCCTAAAAACTTCAGTTTGTCAAATTTGTTCAAGTACTAGCAACTGAGAGGTAACCGGTAACAGCAGAGTCTTTTTGTTTCTTTTTATATGAGGCGTTGTGGTTGGCTGCTGTTCTCAGACAGGACAATGAGATATTTGAAACATCTGTCTGTACAACACAGGAGCATTCACAAAAAATGGTCCTGAGAATGTATCATCTGCAGCATGATAACATCTGGATTACACAGGAGTTTAAAATGGAATTTATACACAGAGGTTTTGGAGGAACGTTATCTTATAACCTCTCAAAGTTCCACCTCCCTACGTTGGGTGTGAAATTCAATCAAAGCGGGTTCCTGGGAGGAGCCACGGAGAACACTGGTAAAATGTCCCGTTTTGAGGCTGTGGAGGCCCTGGTGTGAGGTCAACAAAAAAGGGAAAAACAAAAAGGGAAAAACAAAAAAATGGGTCATCCAAACTGGACTATCCCTATCTAACGGGGTCCAGTCATGGAAAAAAATGCACCACTTGGAACAGCAGCATCCAGACTGGACAATCCCTATTCTGTGGGGTCCAGTCTGGGGAAAAAGAACCGCTTTGAGCAACGGGATCCAGTCTGGACTATCCCTATTTAACAGGTCCAGACTGGAGAACAAGAAGAGTCAGGCCTAAAAACTCAACCTGTCCCAGCAAGGATATGCAGTGGGACAAGAGTCCTGCTTGCTTGTCCCTCCGGGGATGTGCTCAGTGTGTTCTTAAAAGGCCTCCACAGCTGCACCTCATCCTAAATTTGCCAGGGCAGCTGTGGTTGCTAAGGCAACGCATCGCCCTTAATCCAGGGCTCTGCCTCCACATTAAATACGCCCCCCGTAATGCCACAACACACAATGCTCATTTATTATAAGAAATCAAAATCCAGATTTGTTTGAACTACCAGGCTGATTACTTTAAAAATTCTAACAAGGACAGTGGATTTTCTTCTTTGAGACAGGGCTTGGATTCAGTTTTACAAATGGCACTAGCAATGCAGTAAATTCGGTGGTTCTGGAGTAAGGTAACCCACAGAGCATTTTTTCTATTATTATTGTTGTTCTTATTATTAGAGCCAGGTATGTATTGCAGCCTTGGGTCATTACGACAAGGCTCCAGAGAGTGGTGCAGAAGATGATTGCAAGTACTCTACCCCACTGTAATGAGGAAACTGAATGAGAGAGAGAAAGCAGGCTCTGGGGCTTTATTCGCCACAGAACAGGGCTGCTGTTTTTAGAGCACTATAAACAGTCTCCCGGGTCAAGGAGATGTTCTATACTCAATTGTTTGATCTGTCAAGTTAATATAAATACGAGCTCTGGCAATCATGTTATCATGCCCTGCTGACAAGTAATAACCCACTTCAGTCTTCAGAACGAAAAGCCTTTTCTCAGATCATTTATTCAAAATGCTTTGTGCTGTACATATTTGCTTTAGCTTCAAGTTGTAGCTTCACACGTTGTAAGCTCTAATGAAATCAAAGTAATAGGTCTAATAGCAGCTGGTATATATCTATACAATATAAGATCTGCAGCATCTTGAAGATTATTGAGTCAGTCATTTATTTCAATTTGATTCTTCCATAGCTGGACATTTCAGTAACATTCCTGTGTTAATAACTTCATAGTTGTCCAATTTGTCTTGTCTTTGAAGCGTACATTAAAGAAGTATTAATGCTGAATTCATATAGCATATGAAGAAACAAACTGCACAAAATACAAGATTTTATAGAATTATGCATGACAGACTGTATCTCGTCTTGAGAGAGTTTATTGGAGTTTCCAATACAGAAATTCAGGTTCTGATTTCACTCACTTCTGCTCTCCTAAGCATAATTATCTCACCTCCTGAGCAACCTTTTGCTCTTCTTTCTCACTTGCTCTTGCCAGAGACCGACCTTGCCTTCTATTCTCCACTCTGTAAGTTCCCACAGCACTGTGCTGCCACAAAGCTGCCATCGTTCTTCACCTTGAGCAGCAGATCTTCAACTTCTACTTACCCACATTCACAGAAAACAACCAGCTTCCCACAGACCACATGTTGTCTGTTTTCGTCTTCCGTCTCTTTCTGATGTCATTACTGCTCCCAATAACTCCAGATCGATAATAACCCCCCCCCCAACTTCCACATCCCTCCACTCTCCCCCTATTCTCTTTCCTTCAGTACTGTTTCATTGTCAGGTGTCCTACCCACCACCCTCCAGTGTTTCATCACTCTCTCTACCTCATTCCTTCTTTCCTGCTGTCCATCCCTGTGTGTGTGAGGCCAAATTCCAGTCTCTCCCACATCCACTCTCCTACATATAAATATGTTGCCTCCTGAGTAACCCCATTTTGCTTCTTTCATTCACCTCTTCCTCCACCCCATCTTCACCCTTGAGGCAGCTCCCTGGCTCATTTCTTGTGAACAGAATAGTATCCTGTGAGGCTTAATCTCTTGGGCATGCTGCCATTCCCCCAGCCTGGCAAGATACACCAAATAAACTTTTAATACATTCCAAACTTTCAGCACATCGCATTCTCTACACTAACTTAATTAGAATTTGGCCAAACCACTGAACTGTATGTGGTAAACAAATAGTACTTTTATGTTCGTTTTTGCAAATATTTGCCTATATTTATATATTATAAAATATTTGACTATACATATGCTTGACTTAAAAGCTTATAAAGCTTTACCCACCACCTCTCCATTACACTTTTCCAGGTTTCCCACAGATCATTAAAGATAATTTTCATCCCATTATATCCAAATTGATAATGACTGAAGTGCCCTTCTAAAGCTAAACTCCTTATTCTTTCTCCATGGGGACTTTGGTTTACAGTCACGCACAGAGCTACATAGCAATAGTCTCTTGGTGCTCCCAATAAATTCTGAGCGAATGAAAATTAATGACTTCCTGTGCTCACATCTACCCCATCTTTTCCCCATCCTTTAAATGAGAAGCTTGCTCCTGCCTTCTGATGCACTAAGCCTGTTGTAAATAAATGATCCTGCCCAGATGCATGGCTTGTTCAACTAGGCAGGGACTACAGCAGATTCATACAGTCATGCTTCTTTAACATTGGAAATTTGTCTCATTAAGCTGAACTATCATCTGCTTAATTCTGTTTATTTAGCTAGTTATGTACCTCATTTAACCAGTGGGAAAAAGATAATTAAGCTCAATGATCTCATTTACATTGATGACCTAGGAATTGAGCTGTACTATTAAACTTTAGATTCAAGAGGACTATAAGATAAGAAGTACAGCAGCATTTAAAAGAAGATTTTTAACATTTGAGTATTTTGAACATTTGCATACTTGCAATTCAATTTATTCTACTATAGCTTATTACCCCAATAAATATGTATTGCCAGGTGAATGGCAGAAAACCACTTACCCAGCTATTCTCTTTTATGTATGTATGCCTTAAAAATAATTATTTGTATATCTTCAAGCTTATGTACCTTCAGATTTAATCATGTGATTTCAATGCATTCTGATTCAAACATATTCAGTGCTTTTCCAGCTTACCAGTGTCACAGAAATGCAACTCGGCAAACTTAGATTTCTCTCACTCATGCATCAATTAAATTTAACCGAAGTATTATATCTCTTTAAGTTCCAAGAATTAGACTCACACAGAGGTTTTTTCGTATAAGTTAGATATTCAGTTATAGATATTATGTTTATGTAACATGTTCATGTAGTGTAATTATATGACATAATAATTGTAATAATTATGTATTTTAATTATGTGAAAAGCTATTTTTTATTGAAAGTACAAAATATTTCTGCCATTGCTCCTACTCCAGTAGATTCTGAATTCAAAAATATTGCTTGTATACCACATCGCAGAATACATACCATATTGGTTTTAAAAGTAGGCTTTTCTATTCTACCAAACATTAGAACAAACATAAAATGTCTCATGTATCTCTAATTCTTTCTCTCTCCTTATACTTTATTCCCATGACCATACATTTTCTTTCTTTACTCCCCCCTTGCAAAGCAACGCAAACACCAGGGTTTTGACTTCTCTGGTCATCTTCCTGTACCTCTGTGAAACTCTTATTGCAACAGGGCTCATCAATCCTACAATCTGTCTCTCAGTCTTCTAAAATACAAACTCATGTTACCACTACTGCGATATTTGACACTGCCCACAATCTGACGTGAGGCATCTTCTTTTGAGTCATTGGTAATGCCGTATGCCAAGTGATCACATGTTCTGTGTTGTAACACTTCACTTTATCTGTGGTATTGCCAGCCCTGCATTATCCATTAGAGTTTCACCTCACCTTTAAGCCTGTTGCATTGCATTATATACTATTGGTTTTAGATATAGTTTTCACACACATAGCGAAAAACCAATTTTCTAATTTTCTGTTTATACTACATATTTCCTGAATCTAATTAGATATACCATTGTTTAACTAAAACCAGCTCTAGTTTAGTTAGCTCTAGGTTTCTGACTTGTATTAATCCGTAATCTGTTTAGACTAAAGCTGCTAGAAAGATGGGAATATAAATAGCAAAAAAAATCTTAAACTAACTGGCTACTAAGTGGATTATAGCAGCATTAATGTACCAGGACAACGAATAAGTGCTGCTCTGTCGACGACACAACTGAAAGTTATTTTATCCAGATGACTCTCCGCTGCCCGCCTGTCCCTTCTGAATTTGTATCTAATATCAGATACGTGTCTTGTGCTTTGTAATAGTTTTGTTACTGAGGGTTAGGATAAAGTACCAAGGTCCATCACTGAACTCTGAAATAAATATGATACAGGAAAATTGTGTCAATGAAAGTGAATTAAAAAACGATGTAAAGCTAAAGCAGGAGCTTTACTGTGAGAAAGAATCAGTTTATTCCCGAAGTGAAAGACCTCTGAAACTTTATAAGATGGTTGGGCACGCGTACGGGAATTGAATTCCGCTCAAACCTGCAAAATGATACACTACCTCAGTCGACCAGAACAAGCCTGCAAACGTGATGACGTAAACGTTTCAATATCCCGAGTAGGAGAAGAAAAGGTACAAAAGACTCTCTGGGCATGTCAAAGTGATCGTGAGAACTACTTGAACTGGTTGCAACAGCTGCTTTACTTTCTTTTGCCTTCAAAATACATTTTGGGGAGAAAAGTCTGTCGGAATGGCTGTGCGGAGTGTCGGGCAGGTGATTGCCCTGTCCTGTGTGCTACACGTGAGTCTGTCAGCCCTCAGTTTCTCCTGTCCAGGGATCTGTAGGTGCTCAGAGGACAGCATCATCTGTACCAGAGAAACACAACTCGCATCCAAAGGGGACTTTTCTTATATTAGAAATGTGTAAGTACTGTATGCTATCCATCCCTTTTGCAAGTACTTCTCGAATACTTTTCGAATTCCGTTGTTAGAAATACAGTAGTACAGCGGAATATGTAAATGTGTTTTAGAATCTATGCACAGAACGTTGTGTCATCATAAAATGGTTGTGTACTTTATCATCAATGAGTTTTTTGAAAGTTAAAAGTGTTAAATTTCTTCCGTTATTTGACTTGTATTACGTCTGTCAGCTTGTTTATGTTACTCAAAGGATAATAGTTACTGGAGTTGAAAAGGGGCACGACATGAGGGAAAATAAGTTTCCCACTCATTTTCTTAGGAATTGATTTCTTAAAGAAGCAAACTGTTGCGTTGTAAATAAGAAGTGCAACAGTTTTCTTTCTCTTCTTATTTAGGTTATTTATTAGGTATGAATCACTTCTAGTTTGCATTAAGTATTTGAAATATTGCTTCGACGTTTCAATCAGTGATTGTGCTAGAATCACTGTTAACATATATTATGTGGCAATATATACATTATCGGAATGGGTGACTGGGTAATTATTCTTTAATCGGAAACTGAAATTGAGACACACCCTCCTTCATCTATTAGCAAAGAATTGTGTTTTGTTGTTTGTTCTGATATGACTTCCACACTACCATTAAAGTGAAGTTGCACTGTCATTAACAAACTGTACAGGGATTGTGATTCTCTTTTATCTCTTTTATCTTAATTTGCCTATATCCACAGATTTTAAATGTTGATTCAAAAGTGGCTAACTAGAGCTGACTTATAAGTTCAGGTCACCAATTATTTTAACTGTTCCCTAGTTGAAATACTTCAGACATGTTTAGGGTTGTATGAAAACTAGTCACTGCTGTAAATACCTTATCTGTGAAATGCTCCCTGTGTTTAAATCCATTTTCTTTTTTTTTTTCTAGAAGATTAACTCATCTTCCTTTCGAAGAGATCCAAAGTGGTGCTTTCACTGGACTGATCAATGTGTCGAGAATGTGAGTTTGAAATCCATTTGCAGTTCTTATTAAACGAGTTTTTTTATGAACAGTAGCCCTGTAAGGATTTGATTTATGAAACAAAATCTATTCCAAATGTGATTAATGTACTGTGTGTCTCTTACTGAAAATACTGTGTCTAGTGGTAAAAGACTGTATTGCAGAAAGCATGTTAGATAAGACCGTGTACAGCATCAGGTAAAACAGGTTGCAGTACAAAGTAGTGAAAGTGCTGGCATATTACAAGATATACAGTACTTCATTAAGACATTGGAAGAATATTCACCACCCTGGCGCTGTTGCATTACTTCATATAAATAAGCTACAACTTATTTTTGTCTTCTGAATAACCTGTCTGCAGTATGTACTTAATATTTTCAAAAAAATGTTTTCTTCAATGATCATTTTAAAATAGTACTCTGGAGAACTCAGTTATATATTTCTGAGACGCTTGCTCAAGAAAATTATGTTAATTTGGATATTGGTAGGTTTGTAATAAGAAAAGCAGATCCAATGCTTCTTTCCTGAACTGACAAACTGATGGCCAAATCTATCTGATGGGGAGGGTGTGGGATTGTGTGTGTGTGGGTAGTGTGTTGTGCTTCCAAATCAGCTCTTAATGAAGCATGGATAAAATGGAGTGCTGTATCCCCATATATCTGCACAGTCCTTTCAGATGTCTGTCAACTTTAATAGCTAACAGATACAAATTTGGGCAGCATGGAAGTGCAGTTGTTAGGATTGCTGCCTTGCAGTACTAGATTCAATTCCAGATCTGGGGTGCTGTCTGCATGGAGTATGTTCCTCCAATATTCCAATGACAACCTTGTAGGTTAGTTGGCTCTGGGAAAATCCGCCCTGGTGTGCATGTGTGTACCCTGCGATGGACTGGCATCTTCTTTAGGGTGTTTCCTGCTTTGCACCTATCCTTGCGGGCATTGTATTGCATCAGAAAATGGTTGGATGAATGGATTTTTAAAATGGTACTTATAAAAACATTGAATCTTTAAAATACATTTGCAGAGGAGTCTCAAGGGTGTGGCAGTTAGTGCTTTTGGATTCTGGACTGGATTGCCTTGAGTCTGAAGTCTGCATTTTCTGACTGTGGCCCCATGGATTTTTTCTGGGTGCTCCAATGTCTTAACACTGTCCAAAGAGATCTTGTTTAGGTTCACTGGCATCTCTAAATTGTCTCATGTGTCTTGTCCAGGATGCATCCTGCTAAGAACATATTAGATGGCATAAATTCCAGCTCACTGTGAGCCTGCATTGGAATAAGTAGTTATTATAATTGTATGGGTGGGTCTTTGCAAGAAAAATGAATGCAAATGAATATGTATTGGTCAAATTTTAATATGTTCTGGTGATGTCTAATGAAACAATTTCAGACACCTGTGAAAAGAGCATGTTAGATATGTAGGAAGGCAGCCATTGAGCAATTTATTGTACAAATGGACTCATTATACAGACTTGACAAGAACAATAGTAACATCTAGGAACAATGTTTGCCTCTGGTGGTAATACAGAATGAACACATCAAAAGAAACATTGTTTGGATGAAGAAGGTGAAGTGCATTTTTCATTTAAATTAGAAAATGTCATTACCTATTTAAAGAAACAAAAAGGATTCTACAAGAACAGTAACCTGTTAATATGCACAAAAGCACAAAGACAATTACCTGGGACCCATTTATTAGGCCTAGCAGCATGTGTCTTGTTTACTGTGTGATTACAAATTTAAATAAGAGGAGCAGGGATTGCAGAGTGTTTCAGGAATCTGTGCCAGTAGCTTTGACTGTCCTTTGCTGAGGAACCAAAGGCTCTACTTCAGAAAAGAATGTACACATCAATCAATAGATAAGTGCAGATGATCTATCAATGCATTTGTAATTCCTTTGCTTGGCTTCCCATCTACCCCTCTCCTTCCTAGCAGGCCCTGCTGTATTTCAGTTTTCCATGTGTTTGCATTGATATTCTTGCCACCCCAAGAGACAACAGAATATTCTCTGACGTGTTGTAATAAGGACTATAAAGTATAATATTGACAAATGTATTCGCAGTGTGAAAGATTTTCTGGTTGTTTAAACAGTCCAACTCACGTGAGTGACTCGCATTTTTAAGAATAAATTATAGCAACATGCTTTACAGCACACAGTTACTGACCAGTTTCTCTGAAATGCATGCATAAATGAACGTTGTGGTAAAAAACAAATGACAATACAGGATATCATTATTGGCGCCTTTCATTTTCTGAGCTCAGTTTTTGACCTTGTAGACTTAGGTTTTTTGTACAAATGTTTTATTTTTGATTAGTTTATGATAAGGAACAGTTAAGAGCATTCTAAATATTGCAAAACACTGCAGCAAGTTAACTGTTTTCTCCTTTACTCTGCATACTACAATCTATTCATACTACTTAACATGCTTCTGCGTATCACCTCCCTTAAAGCAGTTATAGCCATACATTTTAGTAACCACTTTATTAGTTGAAGGTCACAGTGTATCGGAGCCCAGTCTAGCAGGCACAGAATGCACAGCGGGTCTACACCCTAGACAAGACAACAGTCCATTACAAGGCACATACACTGGGACAGGGGCAGCTTAGAGATGACGGATAACCTGGAAACATGTCTTTGGACTTGAGGAAGCTGGAGACCCTGGAGAAAACCCACATTGACATGGGGAAAATATACAAATTCCATATAGAAAGCTCACCCAGACCAGAATCGAATGTAAGACACAATAGCTGTCAGGCACTAATTGCCACTGTGCTGCCCCTCAAAATACAATGACTGCATAATCAAGACAAGAGTTTAAATTACACTTAATACAAGGCTCTGCACCTGACAATGCAAGGCACAAGCTCATGTCACCTGTAAATAGTAATTATACCTGTATATGCCACCTGGGCAGTCTGAACCATAGTCATTTTAAACTACGTTATTGCTACGACTGACAACAGCTCTTTGAAATTATACCATCATGCAGGGATAAAAATATGATGATAATCTGAGTGCCTTAAAGAGCGTTTATAAGTGTTTTTATGTTTGGCAGTTGTGCGATATTCAATTTGTGTGTTGTACTTAAAACAAGAAAATTACAGCTGTTATACACTGGTGGCGCAAAACAGTTTGCCATTGTACATCTTAAAGAAAGTTTGAAAACAAATTTGAAGCGTGTGAGAGAAAACAAGACTTGGAGATTGTAATCCATTGTGGAATGTTATAATTATCCGTGTGAATGGGTATCGAAAACTCTTTACACCGGCTGTGTAGATGACAGTATGAAAATCCAATTTCTGTTTTTCTTTAAATAGCATTTGCATTTGCAAATACAATTGAAAGGACATGTTAATTATGGAAAAGCGCACATCTTCTGAAATTATAATTAAGGCAGATGCAAAGACTGCGGACAAAAATGAAATTAGGTTTTTGAAACGAAAAGCACTGCCGCAATAACAGTGACGCCAGTAGTAAGGAGCTATTACAGACAAGGTCAGGTCAGTGTCTTGTTTATCTTTTGAACCTGGAAGCCATTTATTTTCCCTGAAATGTGGACTTATGGGTTTCAAATGACATGATCAGAAGTAAAGAGCATCCATTCTTAGTATATGAAATTTGGAAATTTGGCTGCACACTCTTTTATTCTTGCAGTTGCTTGTTGACACAAACCAATGTTAATCATTACTGTTTCTCATCAATATAATACATTTCTAATAAAACACTCACAGACAAGTAGCATGTGTGAGTGTGGCCACCATTAGAAACAATACAAGCTGAAAATCTGCAGTTCACGGCTGCTACATGATAAATGTAGCATCAAGCATTCAGGATGCCATCTACCACTACTAGCAGAATTCTGTAGCACCTAAACACTCCTGACCAGGCCATTATATGTGTTCTGTTTTAAACAAGAATTAGTGTATTGTTCTGCACATCTTTGTGATGTGCATTAACATCATCTACAGTATATAAAACTGTGATTCATCACTTAAGAGGACTTTACTTCACTACTAGTGATTCACTGAGGTACTTCTTCCAACATACAGTAACAATGGCACAAAGGTGTTATTCTCTTAATAATCGCAGGGCATGTTAGCTCTTTTCTGTGCATCTTGTCTCCTGTGCCCAATTAACTTTTACTAATTAGGTGATTGAGTACTTATGCAATGTCAATGGAGTGTTTTATGGTCAGTCATAAATGATCTGTTAATCAAAATGCCACCAGAAACATTCTATCAATATCCAGATGGATATTTATTATTTTTTAAACATACAGTACATGTACAGTATAGAGTGATATGTTGCTTTTGATGGTCAGTTTATAATAAATGCTGCAATGAATGCATTGATTTGTGAGTAACAAAAACACAAACAGCATATCCGCGCAATAATTACCTCTGATAATTTCTCCTTGTCTCTGTCACAGCGAAATTGTCCAGAGTGATTCAATCAAACGAATAAAAGGACAAGCATTTGTGTATCTCCCCAACCTTTATGAAATGTAAGTGTCTTTCTGGTCTTGATAATGACATTTCTACTACAGTATTAATACCGAATACTTGCTGTAAAAGAATCATGTTGATTAAATGGAAAAGAGGAGATTGAGAAACCTAAACAAAGGTTAATTAAATTTCATGTGGAGTCCAATTTGTTGTTCACAAACAATGTTCATGGCAACCCAGACTAAATCTTTAAAGTTAAAAGAAAACACAAGTTTAAGCCATTAAACACAGAATAATGCAGCATTCAATATTAGGTTTTGGTTATGTTATTATCTTGAATGTTTGAATCCTTACTTGTTTGTTCTGTTCTTTCTTTTTAGAGTAATACAGAATACAAATCGGCTTGTGGCCATTGAGAAGGGGGCATTCACTAATCTAACAAAGTTAAAATATCTGTAAGAATTGGTGTGAGTTTGTTGTGATAATGTTCCATGTTTTTGTAATAATGTCCAGTGTCTTTTAGATAGTAGGATTTCCAATTGCTTGCATTGTGCCATTGTCTGTACTTTCCACCTTTATTTTTAAGAATTAAAGTATTGTTTCCTTTAACCAGGAGTATCTGTAACACTGGAGTCAGAGTGTTCCCTGATCTGACAATGATTTCCTCGCTGGAATCCTCCTTTCTTCTGTGAGTATGCAGCAGGCTCACCTGGAGCCTGATAACTGTTGATTAGACCTAAAATGCTGATTGCCCACAACCACTGGAGCTAGTCTGATCATCTCACTAGCCTTTGTTTCTCCAGGGAACTGGGTGACAACATGCACATAACCACAATCCCACCCAATGCCTTTCTGGGAATGACAGAAGAGTATTCACTAATGTGAGTAAAGCATCGGGAAGGTAAATCTGTGAAGAACCTTCTTTATCTTAATCACCTTTACTAAGGTATAGAGTAACCTTTATGAATAGATAACGTTTAGGTTTTCCTTAAAAATCTGTTTCTTGTTTTTTCTAAATAGATCTGCCCTTAGAGGTACTCACATCTTATATTATATTGGCTTAATAGTGCAAAATCCTCATACTTCTTTTGGCTAATTTTGAAATTAATTAGGTTTGCTGGTCTGTCTTACCACAAGATGGTATGCAGGTCTCGTATCTTGAACACATATACAGCTTTGATGTGCACAACAAACTCATCTTCTCTGCCGATGTGACGTGCATTGCACCATGATAGTAAGCCTTTAAAGAATCAGTAAAAATTAACAGTGGCTTAAGAACATGAAAAAGTGCACTGTGTGGTGTATAGAAAAGTAGGAATCCTAAATGGCTACACAGCTGGAAATTATGGTAGTTCAGCTAGTGGTAGACTAATTAATCTAATGAAGGATTCAGTCACATTATTAAGAGTTTGAGCAGAATTAACTAATATTTTTTCCTGTTATGACCAGGTATGAGTATGACTGTTGCTGACAAGGAATCAGCAAGGATTCAGAACGGAAAATGTAAACCATCGCAAACTTCAAACTGAAGGCATCCTAGTTCAGACTTGAACTCAAGAGCCTAGAGCTGTAGTACTAATTGGCAATGTGCCATTTCATCCAAAATGCAATATTAGATTCAGAATTGTAAAGGTTCTGAGAGAACACATATAGAAACTGAGTACAAAAAGCATATGTTTTCTCCCTCAGTTTCACTGAAGGAAAACATTTCACTGTTTGTTTTTCAGGAACCTTTTTAAAAATGGATTTAGAGAGATACAGAGTTATGCATTCAATGGAACAAAACTGGATAAACTGTACGTATTCTTTTTTCTCTTCAGAGCTAACCATAAATGATATAACAGTAAGCCTCAAAAACAGCTTGACAGTCTGATGTGATGAAATTCACTTTCATCCCAGAGCTGCTGGAGTTATCCAGAAAACACATCATACTTTGACACTATTATTTCAAATATTCAGTGGGGTGGTAGTCTCCTGTAATCACTGGTACTTTATGTACCAGTAAATACATATCTTTCAGACAAAACATTGATTATAATGTCGGTGCAGTGCTGTTTTCTCATCTGTACCATATATTAGTTATGTAAAACAATATTTTATCCTTCACTTTTGTTTCCATATACAAATGAAAGAAGTGAAGGCTCTACAAACTAACAATGGATGTTTATTGTAATGGATAAACAACATGTGGGGTCAAATCATAGAAATAGGTTTTTATGAAATGATTATGCTACATGTACAATTGTGCATTTCATCTTAGAAGATGAAGATGGTTCATGCCTAGAAGATGGTTCATGCCTTTTCACTTGTGAAAATACAGTATCTTCCGGCAACTTCCTCACCTTTAGAGGAGAACTAAAAACATAACTTTTATTATTAATGCTATTAATGTCTAATTATTTGTGTGAATATCCCCTTAAATGAATGTTCCCAATATTAATCTGATCCATACATAACACTACATTAATGGAAGTTATAAACTGAAGTTTGGGAAGGATAACAACAAGTCAGTCACACACAGCTGTCCCTTATCACCACCATCCATCTCAGCCATTCCTCCTCCACCTCATCTCCGCCTTGCAGCTGTCCCTGGATCACTCAGCCTGAATGGGGTTTGAGCCTCCTCGTCCTGTGGCCGGGAGGCTGCCCATTAACCAAGTGGGTTAAGCCAAACCTTAACATAAAGCCATGTTTTAAATGATACAGATCTATTTAAAAAAAAATTCGTATCTGCCTAAAAATGTATAATTTACGAAGTTTAATAGTTATTGCCTTAAATTAATTTATCTTTCTTTTAATCCTAGAGTTCTTAAAGATAACAAGTATCTGAGAAGAATTCACAAAAATGCCTTCAGTGGAGCCACAGGACCCAGTATTCTGTAAGTTATTTGTTTTTGACCTTATATACTATAATGACACCAATCCCTTAACCTAAAAAGGTCCATACTATTTACTTACAGAGTAAAAGCAATATTTTTTGTTCACAATTGTTACATGCTTTGTGGTTAGAGAGGCCCAACAAATATGGCAGGCAATATACTAAATGTGAAAGGGTTCGAATTCTACAGTCTGAAATCATTGTTATTTTCACTTGCTTATACCTCGTGTCATTATGACCTTTGCTAATGGACTCCCATCTTATCAGCTTTAATTGTAGATGATATATATCTTGTCACATCCTAGGTGCTCTGTATCACAAGAAATTAAATTGTTCCACATGAGAGGAGACCAGATATGTTGCTTTATCACTGAATCTAAGTCGTCCTGTCAATTTATGAAGAGAATGTTTAAGAGGAAAATATTTAACCTGGACACTGTATAATGCTATTCTAAGATAGTCATCCAGTATTGAAAATATTCAATTCGCTAGGTAGATCATTCCTGCTTGCAACAAAGTGTTAATACAAAGCAATTTCTTAAGCCCTGTGAGAGAACTATGGTGCTAGCTTTTCCCCGACAGTAAAGTTGGGTTTATTTTTCTATTTCTCAAAATATAAATATCAGTTTACAGCACAAATATAAATTAATTGTACCATAGCCTTTTGCTTCTTTCACACAACAACCTGTAATTACATCTATATGGCATGTTTGACAGCTCAGGGAGAGAAGGCAGACTAGGTATCTTCAGCAGCTGTCATGACTGTAAGACACCAGGCCTGAACACCACTAGGAAATGCATCCCTTATTATTACATGTCATTCACAGCTGACAGTGTGGCATTGAAATGCCTGGTCATTCAATAGTGGGTTAAAGCAACTGCAGGCGATAGCAGCCTCAGAGTCTACACTTTCTGTGTTATTGCATTGTAGCTATTTTTGGTTATGCAAATAGGCAGGTAATATTGTAACAAAGTTGTATCACAAGCCATAGCTATTAAAAAAGAAAACACATGTGATGATCAAAAAGTTGGAGGATAGATACAAGTTCATACATTTTAATGTTTTTTTTAAGATGAACATTTCTTAATATTTGTTTAGTGATTTAAAAAGGATGTTTTAACTTAAGGTTTAAGGTAAAAATATCCAAGGTAACGTGATCTGAGCATCACGGGGCTCCTCTTTTTAGCTGAAAAAACACAATTACACTTCTGTAACCTACGAACCAAAATGTAGCAAGGTTTTTTTTTCAATCAAAGTGGAATTTCTATGTCAGCCTATTCGTGTCATCCAGGCCAATGTTCCTGTGAAGCGTTCAAGGTCCAGTGTAGGGGTGTGTGTGTGTAATAGTACAGTACAGCAGTGTGTTTTTCAGGGACGTCTCCTCCACAGCATTGCAATCGCTCCCAGCCTGGGGTCTGCAGTCTGTGAAGGTGCTGACCGCACGTTCCACTCACGCCCTCAAGACGCTGCCCCCACTGGACAGCTTCCTCAGCCTGCAGGAGGCCCAGCTCACCTACCCCAGCCACTGCTGTGCCTTCAGGAACTGGCACGCAAAAAAGGAGTAAGCAGGGTCTTTATACACTGCCACATACAGAATATAAAAGTTACATCTTCATTTTTGTTGATGAAACACGTGCTTCATAAACAAGCACAGGGGGCAATACTTTAGGACCTGAAAAACCTTGTACTGCTTCTGGTTTTACTCATTTCTTTTTTTTCCCTTGAAAACAGCTTACGATTTACCAGTATATTTTAAAGCATATGGTTAGAAAAGTCCTCTGCACTTCAATGAATTTTCTGTGTGCACTTAAGTTAAGCCTTTGAGAAGAAGGCGAAGTTTTAATAGCACTGCTAAATCATTTCTCCACTGAAGCACTATTGCAATCTCTCTGGAGTGGTTTTGTAGGAGAAAAAGAGAAAAAACTAATCCTAAACTAATAAGGCTTTCATTTTCTCTCAGAACAGCCACACTACCATGAGACTGAACAGAAAATGGGAGTTGTGAAATTTGAAATTTGATTAGGAAGATTTATAACACTAAATATGCTTCTGTGACCTCTGTAGTTACTAGAGATGTTGTATATTTCACAAAAACCCCAGATTTAGAAGCAATAAAAGCATTATGCTAAAAGGTATTATAAACATGAAGAGGAATTACAGATTTATTTACTGAGAGGTATTAGAAACACAACAAATATTATTGATTTTAATATTTATTTGTTGTGTTTTTAATGGTTGTCTGTATATTACTTAATATAGTTCTAAACATTTGAAGTTTTACTAAAGCTGTGTAGTGCCTATAGACAAAATTTAGGAAGTCTCACATTTCATGCTACCTAATATGAACCATTTTTCTCCTTTTTTACACAGAGACAGAGTCTTTCTGGGATCTTTTATGAACCTCTCCAGGCAGTGCCCAGGTGTCGCAGACCAGGAGATTTTGTAAGTCATTTGTATGTTGACAGAAAACAACAATAAATTAAAAAGAAAATCAGCTAATTAGCTTCTTAATGAGTTTCCAAGAATTCTTTCTGCTAATCAGCAAAGCAAATCATTATAAATGATAACAGGTGTGCTAAAAATGACACTTCTCAAATGCAAATATATGTATAAAATTCCAGTTAAAAATAGAGCCAGTCAGAATATCTACTGTGTTATATGTATTAAAGGCATGAGCCCAATTAATTGTTTTGTAACATTCATTTAATTATTCATTTTTCACTAATTAAGAAATGAGGAAAGATTAACAACAAGGGAGAGCACAGTTGGGTTAAAAAGTACCAGTGTAGTAATTATGTGTACATTTTTATAATTAATATTGACAGTTTTTGGCATCCAATGCAAACATATTTAATGCACTTTAATTCATAAACCTTGCTACTGTACTTACTGTTTCTATTAATTTATTGAATTCTGACTTCAGATATCCCTCTGACAGTGGCCTTCTGTATTCAGAAGACAGCAGTGATATTTTTGGTATCAATTTCCACTATCCAGACCTTGAATTGTGCGTAACAAACACCCATATTAAGTGTACACCAGAGCCAGACGCCTTCAACCCTTGTGAGGACATCTTGGGCTACAACTTCCTGAGAGCCATCATCTGGATCATAACCATCTTTGCCATTGCTGGGAACTTTGTTGTGCTCCTCGTGCTGCTCACCAGTCATTACAAGCTCACCGTTCCACGCTTCCTCATGTGTAACCTTGCCTTTGCTGATCTCTGTATGGGCGTCTACTTGCTTCTTATTGCCTTTACTGATTACAAGTCCAAATGCCAGTATTATAACTATGCCATAGAGTGGCAGACGGGAGCTGGCTGCACCGTTGCTGGCTTTCTGACTGTGTTTGCCAGCGAGCTCTCGGTCTACACGCTGACTGCGATCACCCTCGAGCGCTGGCACACCATCACCCACGCCATGCAGCTGGAGCGGAAGCTGCGCCTGCGGCACGCCACAGCCGTCATGGCGGGCGGGTGGGCGTTCTCACTCCTCATGGCTCTGCTACCCATCGGCGGGGTGAGCAGCTACAGCAAAGTCAGCATGTGTCTCCCGATGGACATCGAGACGCCCATGGCTCAGGGCTACATCGTCTTCATCCTCATTCTCAACGTGATTGCGTTCTTTGTGATCTGCACCTGCTACGTGAAAATCTACCTGACGGTGCGCAACCCCGAGCTGGCGACCAAGAACAGCGACGCCAAGATCGCCAAGAGGATGGCAGTGCTGATCTTCACGGACTTTCTCTGCATGGCACCCATATCTTTCTTTGCGATTTCAGCTGTGCTCCGCATGCCCCTTATCACCATCAGCCATTCTAAGATTCTTCTGGTCCTCTTTTATCCCATCAACTCCTTTTCAAACCCTTTCCTTTATGCAATCTTCACCAGGGCATTTCGAAGGGATGTCTTCATACTACTGAGCAGGTTTGGGTGCTGCAAGGCCCAAGCTGACCTCTATAGGACCCGCAGCCTCTCTGCACAGAGGTCAGCAATGAGAAACGCCAGCTCGCTCAGCAGTGCCAAAAGGAGCTCTCAGGCGATTCTATCCCTGACTACCTTTTCGTGCCAGTGTCCTGGAGAAAAAGGCTCAAATGGACAATGCTGCAAGCTACCCTTGAGAACAATATGAAAGGGATTTGTGTTAGGGAAGGCTGGGAGTTCGCAGTTTGAATTTCAGGGATTTTATGCAGTTGGTTATAAAGGACTGCTTTTACAATACAAAAAAGCACAAGTAGCTTTACTATGTTTTGAAGAGACATTGAAATGTTAATAAAACCCAAACCAGGAGGGAATAACTAAGGTGCTTGATTAATACACAAATATATATTTTGTGTAGTATTTTTGTAATAAAGTCAAAATATTGGAAGAAAATCTGCTTCATATCTATTTTTACTAGTTCTTTACCAGTTAGTGGTATTCATCGTAAATCCTTCTGCAAAGTGTATATGGATCCTCTCCCAATTTGTTGTTACATTTAAAGTATAACTATCACTTTTTATTTAATAAATCAGCATTATTTTCATTCCAACTCCTAACTTGTGAAATGATTGCATTTTTCATTTATATTAACATTCATAATGATAATTATTTGTATTTAAGCATCAACAGTAAATATTTTAAGCATTGCAGAAATAAAACAGCAAGTATTAATACACTTTGGCTAGAGAAAAAAAAAGGAACATTGCCTGGAAAAAAATGGCATTTCCACTTAATGAATTGTAGCTTTTGCTGAAAAGGCCAGCTAACAATTAGCAGACAGAATCAGGACACCTTGACCCAGGGCATTTGAAAAATCACAAAGAGAAGATCACACTGTCATCCATTTTGCACCTGAAAAGGCTGCTTTTTCCATCATGAATTCTAGTTTGAGGGATTAGATCTTCAGATTCAAGAGTTTGGGACAATCCCATAATGAGGGAATCGGTGAATGCAGTATAAGCCTCAGTGCCTTTTTCGGCTCATCACCAGCAGGCTTAAGAGTCCACATTGTATCCAGTCAAACAAGGGAGAGCCCCTTATAATGAAATCATGTGATCAACCGAAAGATTTGAGTTAAAAATGTTGAGAAAGATAGAGACATGGGGAACCAGAAGGATACAGGTTTCCCAATGTAAGATATCAGCAGGTTTTCATTCATTTTATTATAAAAGGTATGGTTGACTTTTAATCTGTCTTGGGCGTAGTGAAACATTTTCAAAAAAGTACAGGTTATGAAAATAATAATTTCACAGGCATCACTTCATCCATTTTTTAAAGTGGATTTCACTGCACTGACCCCTAGTTACCTTTTCATGCACTTAATTTGATAAGCATAACAATATTCCACACTGTGCAACAAGACAGTTTTTCCAGTCATATTTACAAATCTGACCAGAACACAGTGATAGAAATTTGAGTGCATGCCTGAGAGAACAGCACTGAAGTGAATGTGGATCTAATTACAAAGTCTACTTGAAACTCAGGAAAGAACAGCAAAATTAGCTATTTTATCTGTGAGATGCCATGTACATTGTGATGTTAATTTTCTTCTTACTGCTTATTGAGATCTGGTGGCATTTTATCATTGTCAATGTACCATCCTTAATCCTATGTAATTGTGCAAATATAGATTTATGAATGTCAAACTAGTCAAAATATGCATGAAAGAATGCAAGGCTCTACACAATATTGGCAGCTTAATACAGGCAAAAAATGAAACATGGTACCTTGCAATCCTTCAAAATGTCAGTACAATAAAATATGTGGACTCAGACAGACAGCATTCATGATGAAGAATCTAGTCACAGCCCAAAGTGTATGCACAGAACTCCCTATTCATCATTTCATTAGTCCTTTGTTTCAGATTTCAGTTTAGATTTTATTTTGCTTCAGCAAGATTTTATGTCGAAAGAAACACATTTTCAAAGTGTTTTGTAAATACGCAAGCACCAATGTACCCACATCTAGGGTGATACTGTATGTAAATATTTACCCAAAACATTTTTTCAGATTCTTTGTGCTATTTTTGGTTCACAGATACAAAAATACCCTTAATTAAAAATTCAGGCAGCTTCTGTGCATGCAACACATAATTTATTAAATTTAACAAAAAAAAATACAATGCATAGCAATGTTTCTATTTATCATCACATGTAATGTTTGGCAATTTTAAATATATTTCTTTGAAGAAGACACCTTGTGTAATTTCACAACCAAAAGAAGTAACAGAGCTGCTAAATTTTCCAAATAAATCTAGGCCAATCTGAAGTGGTGCTAATGAGTGTTTTATAATTCCATCCACAAAACAGCTTTAAACATTCTGAAACTCATTTGCAGTCAGACTGCATAATACAGCTGGATAAATTATGTAGGAATACAGCTGTTATTAGTAATATTGTGAATATTTCTCCTGATGGAAGCTCAGAAGCAACTTTCCAAATGAAGCAAACAAATTTAATGGCATTACAAAAAATAAACCAGAAAAGCAATACACTATAATAGCTTATTATAAATCCTTCCAGTCCAACAGCTCAATTTGCATAGACACTTTAGCTTTGTAGTTGTTTCTCAGTTCATTAAATATCACATTTGCTCCACATCAACCTAAATAAAGTTTTTTTTCTTCTCACAAACCATGCTTACATCAGGGTTTCAATCTGCTCAAGTCTTGCTGACCCTAAACCCTTCTCAAAAGCAAACTGCTCCCTCTCCTGGTACCCTCACCACTCTGCCTCGCCAATTGCTTTAGAGAAGGCATAGTCCTTTCCCCCGAAGCTCATTACTCCATCTTTGAGGTAGAATTTCCATCTGTTCTTGCTGCGATGAATCTAAAGTTAGAAATATTTCCAACAGCACATTCATCAAAGAATATTTTATAATTTGATTTGCAAGAAGCTCACAGGCATATAAGAAAAATGCATTGAAATCCTGGAGTGAATACCCTTTAATGATTGAAATGTTTGATTGCATTGATATTGAAAAACTATTACCCTTATTTTGCTGAATGAGCCATCTTCCTCATTTCACACATAACAGCGGCAGCACTTTTTAAAATGGGAAATGTTACCTACCTTATCATACTGGCAGACAATAACGTTGTCTGTGTCAAACAGGTCTGGTACATCTTGCTCACTGACATCATCTCCAGAATTTAAAGGATCCTGGGAGAGTAGAGATTTAAAGTAAACACTTTCCCAACATAGCAGCATTCAAGAGAAATAACAATGGACTATGTAATTAAGGAAGATTACCCAAAGACAGAGGTAAGCAGATGCACTGTTTCATATTGGTTGACCTTTCAAAACTTGAATGAAACATTATGAAGTTCTAAGAGGGAAGGTAGCATTACTGTAGAAGTTATGGTAATGAGTCACAGGAGCATCTGAAAGCTTCCACATTGTTCACAACAGACTAAGCATAGGTTTCACAAAATAATGATATATAATAAGTGCCTCATATATACATAGAAAACGTAATCTGAAAATTACTAGAGACTGGAAAAAGTGCTGCACTAAACAGATTGACCATCTGTTTGCCCACATGCATATTTTCAATTAATATTTAATGCTTTCTGAATTCAACACATGGAAAATTCCACTGGAGCAAACCCACCCCTGGCCTTCACCGGATGGGTAGAAGGAGAGGATGCAAGCAGCTGGCAGGGTCTCCCCTGCAACATTGTTAATAAATTTCAGGATGAAAGTTAGTATGTGAGTTCAAGATCATAATGGCTCACACAAGGTTACTTCTAAAATGCAAAGTCTCATGTTCAAGGTCAAAAAAAGGCTTATTTCATGCATGCTAAGGAACTGACAATAAGTTGTATGTCTTTGTAAGTGACCACAGTAACCACGAGGAAACAAAGTCAAGCAGGATTTGTAACACCATATGTTCCATGTTTCTTGTTATTGTGAAAGTGGATGTTATTCTGTACATTCATGTGAACATGACTTGATATACCAACAGTCTGCAACAGGTATTGCAAAGAGCACAATATGTTTGGATTGGTATCCTTTTACTTACAGATTAATTTGTTTTCTAAACTGTTTGCTGTATTTTTAAAAGAGCAGATTCTTCACAGAATATAAATGCCATCTTCTTGGCTCAGACCCACTTGTTTGTAAAGAAACCAAACGTTTGTAAACTGAATTGCGGTTGTACTCGAAATACTGAGCAAAACTCTTTAACATTAAAGATTAAAGGCTGGTGTGCCCCTTAAATTGCTTCAAAAACTGCAAAACAAATAGAATTCTGCTTTTGAACCATTTCCAATGGAATAGCCAAGATCAATTTCTTCCTCAGTATGACCCAGTATGATCTACATTTGTATTTGTTCTAGACATTTCATTGTCCCAGGGATAACAAATTCTAAAATTCAAGTCACTTTATGCTTTTAACCAAGGCTTCATGGGATATATCTTCTTTTAAGAATACCTGCTGTTTGGGACACTAGGATGCATGAAATAATGCACAGTATATCAAAAACTGGCTCAAAAATGACTGGAGTGGAATACATAAACTTCATACTTATCTTTACACAGCATCCACAGTCCCCCAGAAGTACAACTTATAATACCAACGTGTTCCTTTTTTTTAGCTCCTTGCCAATTTCATTTTTGAAAACTTGTTTAAAAAAAAAATCGAAGACAATTTTCTACCAATAATTTCTCTCAAAATTTAATGTCTAAGGCAAGAATCTGTGCATGTAACTATCTATTACTTAAAATGAGCAACAAAAACCTCTGGAGAAAGGAAAAAATAGAAACCAAAGAATATGAATGTCAATCAAACTCTAATTGCAGCCTCAGACATGTCATGATTCCCTGCAAGGTAAATGTCAAAATGTTCCTGAACATTCTCTTCTATCTTCTTCAAAAGACTAACAATGCATTATAGGGTCAGACTTGCAAAAATTTTAAGGTGTATGCTACTTAATGTGTTCTCACCTGGTTAATTCTCCTTAGTTAATGGATAATATATCATCAATTCAGTGCAAAACAAAAAAAAATGAAGGGCAAAAAAAGAAAAAGGCATCCTGGCAGATTTCTTGTACTGTGTTCTGACTGCCTTTCAAGCTGTGCCATACAGACCTATAAATTATCACCTGCTGTAAAAGGATGACAGCCCCATGAAAACTCCATCAACTACCGTCTGAGGGCCAGAGTGAAAACTACGTAGACTGTAAGAAAATGTGAGGGAGAAATGGAACCATAATCCACCACACATCGATCAAATTTTAGTGGTCATTGTTAATAAAAGGGTTCAAGCAGCCAAACAGGAGACACTAGACCTAGAGATGAGAAATCATGCTCCAGTACTCTTCTCTCGCTGCTCCATCAGCTTTCCTTCATGTTCATCTAGTCAGCAGGCAATGTTCTCGAATAACCCAGTATGGTACGAGTTCTGGGTCTGTCATTGAAAACGCCCACCATTGTTGCCCATGGGCTATAGGAAATATTTCTTCTAAATTCCTCTTTCAATACTTTTAAATACATAGAGAACAGTCTCCCAAAACCATTTTCAGGTTCTCAAGATTATTATTTTCTAAAAGTCAGACAGATTTAAAAGTATCCTGAACTGCAAGCCTAAATCTGAAAAATAAATTCAAGTTTAATTTAAAGAAAAAAAGGGCTGCCTGTGGCTATTTTTGAAGCATATTTAAGAGTGGGTTACAATAATTACTGATGCTGAGAATAAAATTTTGTGAGTGCAGGTCACATTATAAATTAGAAATATATTGTGTTTTTACAAGTATGCATGATAAACGCATAAGACACAATGTTTTAGGTATCATTTTGATTCAATAATGATTTATAACCTTCTGAATGTCAGTGCTGGTGAAAATCAATAAAACACAAAAAAGAACCACTGAGCCCCACTTATCAAGAGAATACCACCTCTGTGCTATCACTGTTGTAGACTCTCTAGTTATATATCAAGGTTTTGTGTAGACCATCCCAAAGGACATCAGTGAGATGCAGAATGAATATGAATGATACTCTAATTATGTACAACAGACCAGTCAAAGGAGAGGTCCAAGCATGATGGTCTCGACAGGAGAGTCTAGTTGCTACAGACAACCACTAGTAGTACTCGATGGCAAACTGATAGCACAGCATTACATAGACCACGTCCCTTAACCTCAATTTCAGTCCTTCCTACAAGCTCATCCTGACAAAACACTCCAACAGGACAACACTTCTCATGCTGCTCGTGTAACAGTGGCTTTTTTGTGAGACGAGAATGATGGTTATGCCATCAATGCCAGACTTGAGCCCTGTTGAACATGTGTTGTACAAGCTGGGACAACGTGCGGCAACTAGGACTACGAGAAAAATGAACAGATACATGCATGGCCAGCCTCTACAAGCCCAATGGAACAAAATCCTACAAGAATCTATAAACCACTGCAAAGCAAGCATTGTTACATCTTATATTCCTTCAAAGGGTGGACATACAGACTACTAATTTGGGACTTTCACAGTAGACCCCCATTTGAGGACAGATGCTAATCTGCATAATGAATTTACCCATCTAATAAAACATAAAGGCACTTACTACAAAGAAATAGTCATTCTCATGACAGTTATTTTTTGCTGTATAGTATATAAATCTACAGACAGGAATATCAACAGAGTAAACATTTTGTATCTATAAAAAGTCGCTTTCAGTAATCCAACAGCACCATCTGTTGACAGCAGCCTTGCAGACTTAAATCCGAAAGCTTCTTTAAATTCTACAGAAGTCATGAAATGGAAAAGAAATAACACAAAATTAACATTACTTGCAATAATAATTAAAATGACCATTTATCATAAAACTTATCAGATACATGCTTTCTAAAGTAAATTGTTCCATTGTTTATCACATGCTGTATTCCATCCAACTGAAGGATTATTAATGTTTGAATCTGCTCTTTTTTTTTAATAATTGTATATACCTAAGCAGCTCTAAAAAGCAGAAATGTAAACGGAGCATTCTTACCAATGTACTATTTTGAATTACATTGATCCTCCCAAGTCCAATGACATACTGGTAAGTTAATTGGCTTCCGAGAAAACTGGCTCAGGTGCGAGTGTGTGCATGTCTGTGTGTGCCCTGCAACGGACTTGCATCCTGTCTAGGGTGTATCCCGTCTTGCACGCATTGCTTACTGGGATAGGATCCCACTTCCACACAACCCTGTAAGTGCTCAGATATTGGATGAATAAAATTACATTAAGTGCAGTATATAAGTATTCTATCGATACCAGATTTGGCTGGTATTAAAATGTTTGGCAAAAACAAAAGTTCTGTCTACCTCAGTTTTCTTTTATATTTCTACTCACTTCCTCGACTTCCTCCAGAGGTGGGTCATCGTCAGTGTCACTTGTGGAGCTGTCTGAAGTGCTGGTCCCTCCTCCTCCTTCTAACACCTTCAGGTCCTCTGCATCAATGATCCCCAGGAACTCATTCTCACCCACTTCTCTGAGGGTGCCTGCACCTTCGTCAGAGGAGCTGTCACACGTACCATCAATCTGGACTATGTCAATTATGTCGTTGTAGTTGTAGTCTTTTGTCACGTTAATCCCAGGCTTTAAAGAAAAATAATACTACATTGCATACGGTTGGCATTTTAAAAATGATGCACGGATTAGCTCGTCATCTTTTTTCACTTCACAAAGCCTGTTCTATTTTTAAGCATGTATTACCAGTCCCTAATGGGAATAAAAAAGAAAGCAGAAATTATTTAAGCAAATGAACTGAACTGCAGTAATAAAGACTCTAAAGCATCTGAGTCAAACAAAAAAAGTGAGACATCTGTAATGCTAAAATGTGGCTAATTAGTGAACTAAAGGACTATATTATTGCCCCTGACAAGCTTGCTTTTAGATAAGCCTAATGGGATTCATTGGTATCTTGTAGACGTTTGCTATCTTACCTGTGCAGAAACCTCTGGTTGACACTGGAGATTCATTTGTTTTACATTGCTGCATTCAGATTTCTCAGGCTTTTCAGCCACCACACCAGGATCCTCATTGTTACGCACTACATCAGCACTAAGCAGGTGTGAATCAGGCTTTACCTGAAAGCTACCGAGCTGGGCAGGAAAGGCCTGCTGCACTGAAGATGCCTGGCTCACATCAATCTGTGGGGTGTCCCCACTAGTTTGACCATCGCTCAAGCTGTCACTGTGCTGTAACAGGATCTGACTGACTGCCACCCCAGGCTGAATGACTAAAGGTTGCTGTACAGGTGGTTGTATGGATTGCACACACTGGCCCATGACAAGCTGTTGCTGCAGAAGCTGTCCAGAAGGCCCCTGCTGGAACAGGTCTTTCCTCTGTTCAGGTAAGGACTGCATGACGGCTGACTGGATTTGGACTGAGGCCGTCTGCGGCGCAGCAGCCTGGGCCTCAGGAGCCTCACGCTGTTCTAACAAGTGCTGGACCGACTGCTGCAAAATGCGCTGACCTCCTGGAGCCCGCGTCACCATCACAGGGACATTGACTTTGTACAAATGCCCTGCGGAAAAAAGGAAACAACCAGCTAAGTAACACAAATATTGATGTACTCATCAATACACTCCAGCACAGCACTTTATTTTAATGAATGCTGAGCATCCATTTTGTCTGCCAAGTAACAGATGCAAGGAGAAGCCCATTTATCATTACAAAGCTGGTATCATGGTTTCTATGGAAATCTAAATTAGGATACTGGATTCTATGTGAGCAAACATTAAGAAATGGACATTTATTCAAAAAGGAAACAAGTTTAAATTTTTATCCAAAGCTACACAGCTCAACATTTCAGCAATGAAAAAAGTATAGCAAGCGAATCTTGATGTGTGGCTTCAACATTCTCCCCAAAAATGTAACAGGAATGCTTCTCCTAGGTTACTAAAGAGCTGAATCACACAGGCATTCATCATTCATGGTTTTGTGCTGTCTAAGCGCCATACGTTTGCTCCAAGCCTGTATTTTTTACAAAGCTATACACTGCACACTTCTAATTAATTGTTCTATTCAGCTTAATAGGAACAATAGAACTAAAGAAAATAATGAATACAATACATTCTAATTATGAGTCTGTTTTAGAATGGACTCTTCCCTGACATTTTAGTACTGAAACACAGAGTTCTTGTTTACAAAATAATTTTTACCTTGCCAGGCCATTCTGATACAGTGGATTCAGAAGACCAGAAATGGAATTGGTTAGAAATAAGGTTGTATACTCCATCATAGAGAGTCACAATAGCACAGGAACATATTTCACCTAATGAATACACCTTTCCTCTAACCATATTTCTGTACAGAATAATCTATAGCACACAAGTGCATAACCTGAGAATCTGCAGATTTTACTTCCTAGCTTTTCCCTAGGGTCTAGAGTGAAAATGTAAGTGGATGTTTTTTCTCTATTTAAATGTCATATTGTCTCAAACAGCACCTTTTATAGCTCAGAAAATTAGTTCATGCAGTAACACATGAAGTGTGTAGTATTATCAGAAGGTCTGAACCATTTGTTGATAACAAAAGCTTCAAACCCAGGAGGCATTTTAAGCGAATAGAGAGAAGATTATTCAGTCAGCAAAGGTTGGATAATTATGCACAATGTAAAGAATTAGGCTATCTAGTACCCAATTGCCCTGTACCTGAGGATGTTTGTAGTGTGACTCCAGCAGGTATCTGAATTGGATAGCTGACACCTTGAGGGAGAGAGAGAGTAGCTGCTGACCCAGAATTGTTCTGAAAGCAAAGCAAGATTTTTTTTAATTAATCCTTCATATTAAAAAATGAATTATATCATCCTCTTATGCACAAGCATCCTAAAAAAGTTCTGAAACCTGTTCAACTTCTTAATGTTCTGAATTCCATAACATTGACTTTAAGAATGTTTACAAACATTTATAGCTAGCAGTTTATTGATCCAAGGTCTCATCTACCTGGTTTTGGTAACTTATACCAAATGCCTACAATCCTTTGAGTAACAAAAGGCCTTTTCTTAGTTTTAAAGGCCCTTCCATGTAGCTTTCACTTTGTCCTCTTGCTCATGGTACTGTTCATCCACTGCACTGACTATCAACACCTCTGAGGATTTTGAATACTCGTATCAAACATTACCTCCATTACCAGGCTTATAGATCATAAATAGAAATTACACCGTCCCCCTCAAATACCATTTTAATGAAACTCTGAATAAACTACTTCTGTACATCATATCAACATGTCAGTGTGACCTAACCCCTCGCTAGTCATAACATGGTGTTGAAAAGTCTGTCTCCAGCAAGGAGTATGAATGTTCTTCTCAAATGGATTTTTTCCCATTTTACAGTGAGTTAGCTCATCACATTGTTGAAAATGGTTAATGTTCTGCATTGCTGTAACACTGGGCTATAATATAGCCAGAGCTACAGAAGCCAATTATTCTGTAGTTTTATTCAGTTGTGGCATACCACCTCTATTAGTTACATTACCACCATCACTCTAGCTCTATCCGTCTGCTCTAGCTGGTTGCATTTCTTCCAGTTTTGAATTCCATTTTTTTAATAATAATGTAATAATGTTTCTTTATTAGCCCTATACAATTCCTTCCATTAGGAATTCGTCTTTTCGCATACCCCAGCTTTTCTCCATGGAGACACAGACACAGACAGGGAGAGAAGCTTGGGGTCAGAGTGCAGGGTCAGCCATTGTACAGCGCCCCTGGAGCAGTTAGGGTTAAGGGCCTTGCTCAGGGGCCCAACGGAGCAGGATTCCTCTGTCGGCCGCGGGATTTGAACCGGCAACCTTCCAGTCACAGGCGCAGATCCTTAGCCACAGAGCCACCGCGCCGCCCCAATTGCTGAGCAGTACAGGGGTGAGAGGGTAGTGTACCCCTTTTTATATAATGATGCACACCCCAGAAACAGATAATTGCCGGTAAGGTACAGCAAGCTGGAGTCTTGCAAAGTGGGACTAAACTTGGATGGGAAGTCAGTCCGCTCCAGCGTTGGCCAGCACAAGACAGAACTGCCCATTACCCTAAGCAGCAGGCCTTTGTTGTGTGGGAGAAAACTGGAGCACCCAGCAAAACCAGGTAAGACAAACTCGTGCAAACTCTGCACAGAATATACAGAAATCCTGGACCCAAGATGCTTATATGTAATGAAATGTAATCATAATAGAATGATTGTAAAAACGTTATAAGAATAAAGAGCTTTTTAAGTCATTATATCTCAGTTTAAGTCTTTTTCTGTATATCTGCTACCTAAAGAATCCATGTTTTTGGTCTCTTCAGGCCCTGGTATTGATCATATTTCAGTTCAAGGGGCTTCATCTTTGAACAAACACACAAATATATATACACATAAAAAATTGGCATTCGTCTGGGATTTGTACAAGTATGCACTCAAAGGTATTTCAAATCTAAGCCTGTCCCACTTGTGATGCAAGCGATCTCTGCCTACTCAGAACTAACATTTAATTAAAAATATGTGCTATTCATCTGCTCAGTAAATATGAAATTAAAAAGTCATTCTCAAGATCACTAAAGGGCTTTCTCTTCCATCAGTAATGCTCATGTTTCTCTGCCTTATTTGCCTGCTCCATGTATTGCTTTTTCATGCATGCATTTGGAAACATGGGCCAAATGAAATAACTACAGGAGACCGCAACAGTGAAACACTGCAATAAAGGATTTTAAAGGTTTTCTTCAATCAGCCGGCTGGTTTAATTTTGTTGGCATGGATTTCTTTAATGTCATCTCACCGCTGGGGGAGAGGAGCAATCTACCTTCACACAGCAGTTTGTTTCATGGAAGGAATGTCAGTCAGCCTCAAAGGAAGGTGCCATTTGGAAATGACTGAACACACCTTGGGCAGTAAAGGAATGATTAAATTCTGTCTGTGCTGCAATTCAGAGGCGGTAATAAGCTATTCGTGGTCCCAGTCCTTTGCAAAAATACAGGTTTGTGAGAATCCAATGTCAATTGTGATGTACAGTAGGCTTAACTACATAAAGAAAAAAATATGTAATTGAATTAGTAAATATACTTTTTTTTTCATAAAAGGAATTTTTTTAATGAGTTCCACTGCATTTCTCATTATCATTCAGGAGTTCTCTAAGAAACAGAAATTGAGTTGTCCTTTTGAAATGTTCCCTTATTACATGTAAATCAGCAGGAAATTACTTCAACATTTTGAACACATGAATAAGCCCTTAAAGTTTTGCATATAAGAAAATCACACAAATTAATAGCTTAGAATTGAATGATTTATGTATCTTTTTGTACATTTTGCACAAAACTGATAGACCACAGTTTTAACCAATTCAGGAAATTGAGCATTTAAGCAGCATGTCTTCAAACTAACCCTTTATTAACTTTTCAATGCAACATGCTGTATTTCAATATAATTTGAAGCAATATTAAATCCTAAATATGTAAAGATTCAAAAGACCATTTACAACTTACCATATCTGCTGTAAAATTCTGAACATTTTGGCCAGCA
Source organism: Lepisosteus oculatus (assembly GCF_040954835.1). Taxonomy (NCBI): domain Eukaryota; kingdom Metazoa; phylum Chordata; class Actinopteri; order Semionotiformes; family Lepisosteidae; genus Lepisosteus; species Lepisosteus oculatus. Next base: position 12,773,877 of record NC_090712.1, read on the forward strand.
GGTATAACTATCGAGGCTGAAAAAGGAGTGACATTTTTGGAAAATCAAACTGCGTTAAAGAAATTGACACAAGGCAGTTAAGAACACAACATGATTAATAAATCAAACATTTTACACTGTTCACTTTCCATCCAGCCTCTTAAAATGTTCTTTCATTGGTCTTCTTTATAATAAGAATAACTGCTAATGCTCAGCTTTAAAGAGCACTGCATGGGGGAAAACACAAGGAAACAATATGAGTGTGTTATCAAATAGAAGGAAACTCTTCTGCAGTTGACCTTGCAAGATCTGGATAACTGTGGAGCACTTCAGCGAATGAACACTGGTTCAGAGAAATGGATCCCTTTATCCTAAGCTGAAGTGTTTCATGGGAGGCTCTAACTGAAGAGAACAAGTGCAGGTAATATGTCAAAGAGAGCATAACAAGCAAAAAAATAATTTAAATAAAATTATATGTAGGACAGAAAAAGAATAATTCACCAAAAGCTAATACTGGGAGAATTTAGTCTCTGTACCAGAGACTGCTACACCTGGGGCAAAATGATGATGACATTATATTGCTTATGTACCTGCAACTTGACTAAATTGACAAAGGGTTTACAGAAAAATAAACTAACCTGTTGGTTTCTGCAGTGTTTGAGCAAAGCTAGCTGGGAGCTGCAGAAGAAAGTTGGATGGATTTATGGTGTCTTTAACAAAGCCCTCCACTGCCTTCGACTGCATAACCTTGGATTCCCACATCTAAAAAAACATCCTCTTGTCTGATTTCTGGCAGCGAAATTCTGATTGCTGCAGAATGTACGTATCTATTTAATACATTAAACAGAATCAACATTAAAAGTAATAAAACATTATCCATATTAAAATGTAGTATTTTAGCTACTTTTTTAATATTAATGCTTGTTACTAGAAGTGCATCACTACAAAGAATACATTAGTTTTAAAAATAAACTACGTTGATAATAATAAATTGACTTCAAAACAATATAAAAATGATTTCACAAATATTATTAAATAATAACAACAAACAGAAATAAATGGTAGAACTAGCTATTTTATGTATATATATATAACACTTTCAGTAATTTCAGAGGAAATGGCAAACAGCACACATTAATCCCATGACAAGTATAAACATATTAACATCATATATATATATATGTGCATACAGTGTCTACACAATTGGGACAGAAGCCTAAAGTTTGTGTTTCTGCTGAGGAGCACCTCAAGAGGACTTCCAGATGAGGTGAAGAATGAGCAAGTGAGCAAAGGATCCAGCATGATCATCTCACCTGCCTTAGATCCTGCAGCACTTGCTCTTCCACACCTTCATCAACAAACAGCTCACGTACACCCTCAATGACATCCTCAATGATGGACTTGTATAATTTAGGCTGCATGGGGGAGGGGAGAGAAAGAGCAAAGCAACAAAGAGAAAGTCAAGGTGCAGCTGAGATACCCAAATAGACCACCGAGCTGAAGATTAATCATAGCATCCAAATCAGTAATCGCTTCTTCAGAATGCTGGCATTTTGAGCCCGTACACAATGACTGCCAATTTGAACTTGGGAGCCGATCACAAATGTCTTAAATATAACTAAGAAAACTGAGAAAAATATTAAGCCCTGATTTCTAAAATTGTTTTTGGAGATGGCTTGTCAGAAAGGACTCAAACTGTCACCAAAATTAGAATACCACACTTGCAAATAGCTTTATAAAAGGGCAGGTATGGCAATTTTAACGCTGCATTGTTGGAAGAAAGATTAATGCCTTTACAGACGCAGGCATCGCAAATATTAATGTGTAGAATTCTAAAAAGTTCCCCCCAAGCAACAATGTGCACATTAAGTATGAATACTTTTATAACTCGCAGCATAAAATTTGTATCAGTCGCACAAAATACTTGACACTGTTACTTGCTGATTACTTATCAATTTACAAACGTTAACAAGTATAGGGAGGCTGTACGTAAGTTACAATAGATTCCTTGTAGATAAATTGTAACTAAAAATATTTCCATGCGCTTACCACAGGGTTTGAGTTGGACAACATTTCGGAGGCTGTTGAGATTATAACGGTGGCTCTGTTTCAAAACACAAATACATTTTGAGATAGCAAATTAAACTTTTCCAAATAAACTATATTGAAAATCAAACAAAATATTTGAACTGCAACCACAAAATATTTTTGAAAACGCAAATAAAATGTAAAACTTTTCAAAACGCAAAAAAACATAATATAATGTCTCACAATGGAAATAGTTCGTCATAACGGAAAGGAGGCAAAACGGAGAAGGAGGTCGAAAAGGTAAGGCTGGCAAGACTTCTGTGAGTAGTATTTAATTATCTCCTTTAATTAATTTATCATGACGTAGTGACACCCGCTAGGCAAGCAAATATTAGCAGCCATAATGTTTGCAAAAATATTTCCGTCATTCCTGTTTGTTGTGAATTTGGTGTATATGGTGCAGTCATGTAAGCGTTCTCGAGTTTAACCTCTTGCTAGCAATCCAAAGAAAAAAATAACGTAATGTAATATGTGTCGTGCTATATAGTATTTTGCACTATATATTGTCAATATAATTAGGTTCCTCAGCGCACTACAGATTTTACCTGTTTTGTGGCGTTTGCTTTAACCCAAGGCCTTGCTGTGGAAGGCTTATGGCTTTTTCACCCAAACAAAATGATCCCCAGTGCACCACAGCGCGCCGAGGATTTGCAGCATATCGTGCAGGTAGGAGTCAGTGTTAAAATGTAATCAACGAATTGAAAGAATAACTTAAAAGAAGTTTAATTCCAAGTGTATTTGCACACATGATGTCATTTTCAGGCTATTGGGCAACCTTGGAACTCAAGTAAAACAATGTTCATATGCACCTACTTAAGTGGTGATTTATCATGCTGAGGTAGGGTTCGAATTAGAATAAACGTTAATGTCTGGCTTCAGTTATCATGGTGATTGAACTTTAAGTGGTTAAATTAGAACTGTTTCAAGGTTAACTTATAACATTTTAATTGACTTCATTTTAGGTTGAAGCTAGTGCAAGGCCCAGTAAAATATCAAAATTCATTACTATCCAAAATGAAACCCTAGCTCAAGCTTAACACCTCTGAATAAACATTATTATTTTTACAAATCCAGTGTTAGTCTCAGAGGGCTGATAACCGATAGTACACCTTTATTCACCTGCTTTTTAAATATTACAGATATTTCAAAGACTTGATATACGTAACAACCATGGCAGCTCTATTTGTATTTATGTGCACTGAAGTCTATACTTCTATGTTGTGCTTCAGAGCGTTGCAATATCTTTTTACAAATGAAAAAGTTGTCTGAACAAACCCATTAATTACAATTATTTGGTACTGAAAGGAAAAAAATTGTCATTTGATTGCTTGCTTATTTAAATTAATATTTGCTGTTTTCTCTATTGATTAGGATTAGTATGTGGCATTTCTCCAATCTTGGTTTTGTTCTCCTTTGTGGATGATATACTGGTATATATGTTATATATGTGTAAAAGATTAATTTGTCAGATATTTTTGCTGGTATTTAATAGCTGTTGGAATGACTTAAATGTATTTTGTTACAGCTAAACAATTTTAAATACATGATTTATGGTGAATTGTTACTGTCCAGTACATTTTTATTCATTTGGATTGTGCTTTACACACGCTTGTTCTTAGTTCATTTCTTTAGCAAAAGCATAAAAATCTGTGTTCCTTAGTTTCTTTGCTTTATGGATAATCACCATGTTTTTTATTTGATTTTGAAAGTGTATTGTTGTGATTATACTTTGAATTTAAGTATTTTTCAAAGTTTTCTTGATTACATTTTAGCTTAATATTGGGAACATGATGTCATTTTAAAAAAGGAGGAAAAGCTTGACTACTTCACATTTCTCCTGCAGTTTCCAAAACTGATCTTTGCAACCGAAGCAAAATGTAGAATGTTCAGTCGCTGTCTTCCTAATGCTCCACATGTTCATTTGCATTATAATGGAGCAACTGTAGACAAGGAACCTGGATCTGAGAATTCATTTACGAGCATTTAAGGATCCAACTGTCAGATCCTTCTGGAGACATATGTTTTTCATTTGTGCAAAGAAGATTATACAAAGTGTGTACGTAAGAAACTAATATTTGTCTTTCAAATTAGGTTTTAAATGCTTACTTTGCATGTAATACAAATACTTTGCTGTTTTGTCTTTTAAGAGTTACAGTGTAAAAGGGGTCTCTTCAGTCCCTCAGGCAGTTTATTAGTGATGTTAATGACTGATTCCAGAGTCCATATAACTTACATTTCAGTCTTGCAGTTTTTCAGTTGATCTGAGAATTCATCCATCACTCTTTATGACCATTCTTGTTCACAATTTATTTCTACAAGAATGAATTCTTATTCTTGTTGTTTGCTATACAAAGCCTTTTTTTAAATATAATACGACAAAGGAACTTTAAGATCACTTAGTAATTTTTAGCGTTGAATATCCTCCTTATTTTTAACATTGCCAGTTAAACGTTGTAAATGGTTCAGGTATTGCAAAAGAAAATAAGCAGGATTTTCCCTGGCTATAGAACTTAGTGATAGAAAGAATGGAAAAATTAGAGTGATTGAAAGACATTTGCATTGTCTTGAATTTTGCTCTCCTGTCCTGATTTTCAACAGTTTGAAGTTCTACACATTTTATCTTACATGTCATATTAAGTTAAATGGGCTGATGAACTATCCTAAACATGAATAGTGCTCTGTTTCTACAATTCAGTAGTTAATATTGGATGACTTACTAAACCTTGGGAGCAAGTCATGGGAACTTTATTTTTATGTAAAAAATTGTATTATAAACAATTTTGAGAAGCTAATCCTTTACCTTATCCTTTATTATTTTACTGTTGAGGATATGAAAACCTCTGACTATTTTTGCCTGCATTGCAACATTCCTGAACATCTCTCTTTGCCTTTCTGCCCTCCTCCAGTTGGACGAACTGCAGCAATCGAGGGTTCTGTTCTTCTCAGAATCATTCAAGGGTTTGTTTAAAAAAGGGTTATCCCTCACTGGACCACAGATGCCTTGTTGTAGTAAGGATATCAGCTGCTTTATTTTTTTTTTAAATGATACTTCAAAAGTCTGATAATGTTTTCTAACCTATTCTGCAGCTGGCAGCCATTCACAGATTGCCTAAGAGCAGCTGGTGAATAAATGAGTTGAAGAAAAAGAGCCATTTTAAACATCATTTGAAGCTATTTGCCCTTCAACATAAGTGAAAGACCTGGTTCAGTGAGCTTTGTCACCAGAAGAAAGACATTTTAGCAGACATAAGAACTCTTCTTTACAGTTTCTATTGGTTTTTTCTTGCACTTTAAAACTTACATGTTCAATCTGACCACTGTTCATCCTATAAGCCACCAAAATCACACAACAGACAGAAATCAAATAAAGGAAATGTTTATTGTACAAGGAAGGTCAGCACTGGAATAATGTGATAACTGGTTTAGAATTTAAATTTTGACATGAAACAGCAACATTATTGTATTAGTTTTGCAGATGATAAATCAGTTTAGATAGAACAATATATGTAAATAGTATCTTAATTGCATTATGTTCAAACGATTAAGCTATGAATGACAAAACAGATTATGATGTCTATGCTTGCTATACGCGGCAAATGACTTGTCATATTTTTCTGTGCTTCATGTTGCAAAGTCTGAATTTTGTATCTCATAAAATCAGCTGCAAGTACTTGATCTATCTTTTCAAACTTATGATTTCAGCAAGATATCAAATGTACCTTGTCACAGCAAGCAAACTGCTAATCTTCTTACACTGGCAGACATGGACCTCTAATCAGAGCTTTTTCTGGAGACGCTGGAAGTTCGGAGTTAAGTGAAGCCGTCATAGCTGTGTGCAGCCTGGTGTGGACTCTCAGGAGGACGGGCCCCAGTGGCACTGTTAGGACTGCAGCCAGGCATGTCATGAAAATGTTCAGATGTCAATGTTCCAAGGCTGGCAGAACCTTTTCATTTTTTAACACAAGGTTGTGTTAAAAAGACCATATGCCGAGGAAGCCTGCGGTTTAATATCTCTGAAACAGTTTAAAACAGACAGAGAGTGAAGAGAGAAAAGACAAGTGGAAAAAAGCTGTATGTGGTCAACTGCAGGCTTCCTAGGCTCATCTGTTTCCTCCAGGTAAAATAATCTGAAAGAAAGCTAACTATGCTGTCACTCAGCCAGAACTGAAAGAAACTAATTGAGGCTGCCAAGCTGTTAAATTGCTGAAAAACGAAAATCCAAGTGTGTGGTGGAATACGTAAAATGTGCACCACAGAAGAGAAGAGAGCTTGATATGAAGTTGCATCCATGTGTTTGCCATACATTTATTTGTGAGATTTAGATCTACAGTTACACTTTTTAGAATGAGAACATAATAGATTTTTCCCACTGCCAAGTGTGGTATGCCAGCAATTCAGGTATGAAGACTGTAAGGAAATTGACTTTTTCACTGTGGGAACAAAAATAATGTAGTTTTGAAATGGTATAGTTTGTCTTCCAGTAGAAACCCTTTCACACTGGCATTTCATTGAGTCAGACAATCAGCTTTTTTCCGTGAGTCACCTTCATAGTTCTGGATCCACTTCTTCTCAATTTCCACCTGTGAAGGGACATTCAAGGGCACAAATGAATGTTATTTCTACATGTTTTAATAAAGCATACAAACTCTAAACTCAACAATCAAGACGTTACCAGACACTCTGGGACCAGATCCAAATTGTAGGAAAAGCTTCAATTCATCAGAACTGTGATAAACAAGAGGCTTAAAAGAAGTAATGATATTGGTTTGGACAACATGGCTTGATCTACAGTATATTCCCACATCCTGCTGGATTGTAGGTGTTGTTTTGTCCTCATGTTTTTATTGCAATCCCTTTGTTACAATACCTGGCAGTGGAAGTGTGCTTTGGAGACGATGTGCTTCTGGGGCTGAATGTCACTCTCAATTCCCAGTGATTTCACTCTGGTCCTGGACACCACTGTGTCTGCTACATCAAACTCCATCGTGACAAAGGGATACCAGTCCGAGGGAATCTCCTGATCGGACCCGAGCTCCAGCTTGCAGGAAAAGCAATGTGGATGGTCTGCGGCTGCCAGAGAGAAGGTAACACAAGTTTTAAACTCTCCGTTCGACTGTATACTTGCATGTACAACAGCAGACAGCCCCTACTACCTTCAGTGTTTATTCTCTAAGACATGAGATGCATTCTAGTTGATGCATTAAAAACTATAAAACTACGGTAAAAAGCTCATCTAACATGTTAAACTGTTATATTTAAAATATAATTATTCTAATAATTTACTCACAATACTGGCAGACAGTTATAATTGTAAAATTTCCCTATGTCACTTGTTCTAATTTTACTTCTTATTTCAGAACATGAAGAAAGACCGGTGGGAGGTTAAATGTCTTCAGTAGGTTTCTTACCAGTGTTTTTAGCTGGCAACCTTTCAATTCTCCACACGATAGAGCCATAGGCATGCTCATACTTGACGGTTCCCACTGTGACCTGCATCACAGGCTCTGTGTCAGCTGTAGTGACAGATCCAAGGCAGGCATTTCTGTTCATTCTGGACTTCAGTGACTTTTGCCTGAGGAGAGCCACAGTGCGAGATACTTTGATCCAGTCTCCTGGAACTGAGACCTGAATGAATACATTCTCGCAGACCTGCATCGAGTCCAGATGAACAGAACTTGTTAATGTTGAGGACATGTTTAAGAAGGCCTGTAGCTCAATGTAGGCTCCCTGCACAGTCACAACAGCCTTTACAGAGAAAGGCAGTTCCACCATAGTTGAAAGTGTCTTAAAACGCATTAGCTCCACTCTGCAGGCATCTGGAGGGGTGAATTTGATGAGTCTTGATCTCTTAAACTCACTCTCATTTATGCTTTTGTGAAAGAAGTAGTCAGAAATCTCCATCCAACTTTCACTGTCCTCTCCCCCATAACTTGGGTCCCTCCTGAGTAACTGCAGGTCATTCAATGCTAAGAAACACTCGGCACCTCCATTGACAAAGGCCAGACAGTAGATGTGAGTTACTGCTGCTTGTTCCACCATTCTCCCATCCTTGTCTATTCGCCCCCAGAAGTTGTCAGTGATTTGCAGGAAGAGCTCCTGCTCTTCATAGTGTTTCTTCTGCTGAGAGTGGGGAGGCAACTGCATGAGCTCCTCTTCCATAGTGGCCAGCAGATCGGTGAAGTCACTGTAGTCTGTGGTTCCAAACTTCAGAAGCTGCTCCACTTCTGCCTCATGTACCACCTCGTTCTTGGGGTGGTATTTTCTCCTCTCAGTGTAGGATACATGTTCTATCTTCACTGTGTGAATTTTTCCAGGATCATTGTAGCTCTCCAGCTTGGGCTGAGAGAGCCGGCAGTAGGGGTGCAGCTGAAATTCTTTAAATGGCTTCTCTAGGCCTTTCTCATAATACATCTGCAGGACCCCACCCAACAGCAGTTTCAAGTATATGGGACCCCACTGGCGTGATGACATGCGATTCTTCTTCTCTGGTATCCTGAGCATCAGAGACCAGCCATCTCTCCTCTGGCTACGGAACAAGCCTTGTGGGATGAAGGACGATCTTACTTTTGACTGCTCGTACCTTTGGGCTGGGGCAGTACTTCCACTTCCCTCATCTTCGGCACGAAGCCTTTCCAACTTCTTGCAAATATATGTGTAGGACTGCTGGATCTGGTCACCTGGAAGTTCATGTCCATCTTTCCTGACGAAGAACCGAGGAATGCTGGTGTCAGCAGAGCTGGGTTCAGAATCCGAGGAAGAGCTACCCGATTCCCGCCCCTCACCCCAGAAGGGATTGGTGTGTCCGCTGTAGTTCTGGAAGGCTGGAAAAGGACTAGGCCCCCCAGGGGGAAATGGGCATTGAGGTCCCCTGAATTGTGGAGTCCCCCAGCTACTGTCTAAGGCAGGGGATGGAAGAGGGGTACCACCAGAAGAAAAACTCCCGAAGAATCCAGGTGTCTCTCTGACTGGTGTGCACAAGGGTGTATTGCTGGGTACACAGGGGCTTCCATTAAAGTGCAGCTGTGGTGAAGTAAGGGGGCTGGTGTTCGACAAGTGGAAACTGGCAGGGTCATGCAGAGGAGGCAGGGATAGCTTCAACCCATTGGGTTTGGGAGTGGCGGTGCTGGTACTGGGGGATGGAAAAGATTTCTGGGGTGACTGGAAAGCAGAGCTGTCATCTTCAAATGTCACCCAGTTTGGGTGATTCATGGAGCACATTGTTGCTGATCCCCCAGGCTGAACATCAACTTCTGTGGGTTTCCTGATGTTAAAAAAGCTGTCAAAAATAAAGGGAAACAAATAGTGAAGTATTTAGTAATTCACAAGTCAGCAATATTCTAACATGTTTAAGATTATGTTTCAGCATGTTTTTGACCTATTGAAAAGTGTGCAATGTATTTTTAAAAGTCTTTATGTTAAACAGTATATTTACAGTATATATGAGTATGCTACAGTATATTTTTGAGTGTCATTGCCTTCACTGATAAATATATTTCTAGTGCTGATAAACCACATTCTTTGATATTAGGCTCCATCTGGTGGAGTCAATGTGAAAGTGCAAATAAAATGTATAGTGCAGCCTAAATTAATATAACAGTTGGCAGCATTCCTGTGTGTACACAGAGAGTGCCCATTCACCCAAAACCCTTTTATTTTTTGTGCATATATGACAGATAGATATGAAAATGGCTCAAAAGCTAATAAAGGGATTACTTATGCTAATAGAAAGCTAATAAGGGGATAAAGTTTTGTTTCAGAATGCACTAGTAAAAAAAAAAAGATGAAGCACCTACAAAACAGATTTGCTGGGCTCGCATTAGTCTGATGTGTGCAGACAGTTCAATAGCAATAATACCATGCTGTCAGCAGTGATTACCTAATGCACAGAAGTACATTAATTAAATCAATCAACTGCACCCTCAAGCTCAGACTTCCAAGCACAGTTTCAATTTAGTTCATCTGAAGCCTGAAGGAACTGCATCTCAAAAAAAGGTGAAGCAATTACATATAACTAAACTTTACTTTAGGACAAAACACTACACAGCTTGCTGTTTTTCACTTCTATGAAAACTGTTATGTTGAACCATTATGGACTATAAACATTTTGACTGTTTTTTTTTGTAACATAATTCAATTAGAACTTAAAAACTGCAGGTCAATGCTTGGTTGAGGTTTATGAAGTATAAATAAGATTCTGAAACACTTATGTAGTGGGTTCTGTAAAGTACTACTAACATAACATATAGTACACTTAGTTTTACTACACATTTTTCCAGTTCTGTACAAAGTCACAGTGCATGCCTATCCAAAACCTCCCCACACCTGACTGTGATACTGAGGTTTTTGTTCATTACAAGACAAAAGGTACCATTCGAGTCCTTCAAGTCTTTGTACACATTTCATAATGTGAACACTATATAGTCAGTCAGTACATATCAAACTATTCTAGGCTAAAAACAGATATTGACTTTTAAGTAATCATGAATATTTTATGCCTTTAAATGTAATACTAAGCCATGCTCATGCTCATCAAGAAAATACTAGTTCCAAAAATGAAGGACTTGGAGGAGTAACAACTGACCGGTAGCTTTGATTTACACTTTACTGGGGTTATATAACATCTTCACTGAAAAGCCAAATAAACTTATACTTGACTCCAAGTTGGTCATAAGTAAAAAAATCTGGTTAGGTTTCAGTTTCAGGGATTGGGCTTTAATTATTATCCTGTATGAGTTTAAGCTACAGTTTCCAAGTTCTTCAAGTAAAAACATCTGGAAGAGTACAATCTTACTTTGTGTGTGTCTTTGTAAAATAAATGAAATTAAAATCCCTTTCATATGAGCCTATCATACCTTGACAGTACACTTTTTTTTAATAAAGGTTATAAAAAGTCAGATCAGTTTGGTGGCTCTTTCTCTGCTTAGTAACCTCTCAGAATAAGCTGAAAGTGCCATCTTTTATCTGTCAAAATCAACGTTATATATAAATTGATCTTATACTATTATAAGGTTTTCCTTGGTGTAACAAAATACTTATCTCAGGTCAAGAGTTTCAGAAACAGAGCCATGCCATCCATTTGGATGGACCAGAGAGTGTGATGGAGTGTTTTATTTACCAGCAATATTTACCAGTTTTTCTCTTGAAGACAACATATGTGGAGATGTCACAATGTTACACGAGATGTCACAATGTTACACTACCTAGTCTTATATTTAAACCAATCAGAGGAGTGGATGTGTAAGAATATTTGGAGGATTTATTCCTACTTTTATGCAGATTAGGGACAATATTGCTTCTCAGTGATGTGTTGGCTTTCAAACCAGTCTTTCTATTCCTGCAAGCTAACCTGCAGGACAATGCAGGACCACACAGTGGTAGGGTTACAATAGAACATCTTCTTTAAAACTATGTCAAGTTCCTGAGCCACAGCCAAGAACTCAGAGCAATTCACCAAAGCCATCAGGAGAAAAGAAGTCCCATTCTACCAACCTTCTCCAGCTAGCAGTAGCTGCACAGGAAGAGTTGCAAAGTATCCCACAGCAGTCTGTCCAGAGGCTGATCAGATCTATGCATCAAAGTTGCCAGACTAACAATTTATTAATGCACAGGGAGGTTATACTCTGTACTCTGTAATGTTTTCATTTTGACAGTGTCATTTTTTTATATGAAAAACTTGGAATTTGACGTATTTTTCTTTCGTTTTCTGTTATTTTATTTCATATATCATTAAACTTCCATTAAATCCATTTAGAATTATGTTTTTTTCATGCATCATTTGTGCATGTATGTAATAAGCTTTCAAGCCAGCTGCGTAGAATATGTAACATCAATTGATAATCAATTCCAAAGCTGCCCTGATATATTCTTTTGACATAAACATCTAGAAACCATCAGCAGTCTCCAGGTTCTCTTCTCCTCTCATCCCACTCTTGGAAATGAAGCCTTTAATATTTTCCAATTGAGAAAGACATATTTTTTTCATTTAAATGAACCTGCCTGCCATTTTTTGACTCATTGTTTTCAAAGACACAGACTGAGGGGAAACACGAAACCAGTTGCATGAAAAGCCATGCTTCTCAAAGCTTGCCAAAGCCAGAGCTCCATTATAATGCAATTCTTGCTCATAATGCATGAAAACTATAAAGCTTTGCAAAGTACAAAATCTGCTTAAATAAGCAAGACTACAGGAATGCAATCTGACCTTTAATTGAATGTTGCTTTTAGAATAACATATCTCAGCCATAAAATTTGGTATTTCAATTTAACAGAGGCACACAGAAAAATAACTCTGCAACCAATTAATAAAATGGTTCCCTTCCACATTTTAAAAACATGCTTAACTATTGTAAAAACACTGCATCTACAAGATGAGTTTGAGTTTGTTGCCTGAAGCAATGCAGACATAAACAGAATGCCAGAGGTCAACCATGCATTCCCAGCAGTTTGAAGAAACATGCAATACACATTAACATCCTATAATCTACATCTGCTTTGTGTAAAAACACTTTTAACTTCAAGCTAAAGTCTCCAGCTTACATATTTCCTATTCTCTACAAATTCAGAGCAAAATTACAAAAGTACTAAATATATTGCAAGATATTTTACAAATAAATTGCTCCTCCGAATCTTTTTTCAGTCATGCTTCCAAACTGGATCTCTTTTTTGGCAACAAGAATATTTCGACTCTGTCACTCCTAACAAGGCAAATCAAACCACTTTCTAGGCATTATTAACTGGGTATTTCCTACGTTGAACTTTTGAAGTTTGCTTGCTGTTACTGGAACGAAACTGAAGATAATTCGGGTGGTCAGTCACAACTAATCCCTTCTTATTATGCACACTGAGCCTACAGAAGCTAACCAGTCAAGTGCAAGGAATAACCATTTAAACCCGGGTCTGTAGAAGTCTGGGTATAAAAAAAAATATCCTGCTGACCTGCTTAACTGCAGGTATTTAGGGAACCAACAGCGTAACTGACAAGGACTTATACATTGCAGCATCATTAGGAACATACAATCAGATTACTCACATTCCTCAAACCTTCCCAAAAACGAGCACGCAGGCAGTTAAATCTCTTTTTATTCCCAAAAAACACATACTAACATTGCAAAAAAACTAGCATTAAAGTACTCAGAACTTTAACTTTTTACGTATAAATTCTAGCTAAAGCCTTGATTTAGGCTGACTATGACTCACTGTTGCACATCCAACACCTCCAGCAGTAGTAGGGAGAACATACATTTCTGGGAGCTGTTTTCCACATTTGGAACAATATACCTGCCTTCATTATTTAAATGTTTTTGAATTGAGAAGGCTGAGACTGCACATTAAGGAAAGTGAAATATTGTATTCAGTAAGTTAATTACAGGGTGGTGAATAGTCAGAAAATCTTCCACTACCCAAACTGTGTTTACTGTATTGTACGTTAACTACAGCTAAGAGAAGCATAATGACATTTAACTTGTTACCATTTAAGCTTTCATTATAGAGAAAGATATACCTGCCTGGTATGTAAAGTCTGTAAAATGTGGATGGTTAAACATCTTAGGTTACAGAAAAAACTGTGATGTTAGTATTTCTTATGAACTGTATACAGAATCTTAAAAAACTTAAAAAATACTTATCCTGTATGTGAAAGTATCTAAGAAGATATCCCACTGAAGGCCTCCAGAGTTCTGACAGTTAACTTGTGTTTCCAATATTACATCAGTTCATTAGAATAACATTTTCAGGCAAGAAAGAGAGCAGGAAAAACTAAATATTAGATATAGATAGTAGCATTTCATAGTCGAAACAGAGTGCTTTTGATAATACAGTCCCAAAAGGAAAGTCTGCAAGTCATATTGTTCAGGCTCAGTCGTTGTAAAATATATGTTCCAAATGAATGCTTGACTGCAGATTTACGTAAAGCCCATACAACACCTAAATACTCTTTAGTAAGCAGTAAATGCCATAATTCCCTGTACTATTCAAAATTGATTGAGAGATTGAACTTTAACCATAAACAGACTTTCTGCCATTGGCTGGATTGCAGTTCTCGAGTCCAGATTGGACCGAGATAGTGACTAAAGACCTTAGCTGACCACTTAATTTCTCTTTTTAATTCACTGTCACCCTATCACAAATACCAGACAGCTAAGCAATCACCATATCCCTACACTCTTCATTTCATTGCTTTGTTAGCATAAATACTGTTTAAAAACGAAAGCTGAAAGGATTACTCTGCTGATACCATTTTGTAACAATAACAATAATTTTGCATAGCAATAACATCACATTGTACTGAATTACATGTAATATGTATAATTTTTGCAAATTAAAACTTTTTACTCAAAATGTTAATGATCAAAATGAACAGTTATATGTGAAGGAGGTTGATTGTCAGCAAAACCTGCAAACAAAATAACACTGCACAAAGTGAAGTTAACTGATTGCATAGGTCTTCAGCTTTCTAAGTACCTGGTAGAAACACCTTTGGCAGCAATTACTGCTGTCAGTAGTTTTGGTTAGATTATTCTTGGCAAAATGTCTCCAGTTCTGAAATGTCACAGTTAGTTGATAGACCCCTCTCCATATATTTTCTGTTGGAATCAAGTCAGGACTTTGACTGGGCCACTCAAGGACATTTACCCTCTCCTTGTCAAACCACATCAGCGTTGCTTTGGCCTAGTGCTTATGGTACAATGTGCATTTTCAGCCTACAGTTAGAATATCAGATTCTCCAGTAAAATTAGCCTGTATTTTGCATAATCTATTTTTCCTCCACTCAGCTTCCCAGTCCCTGTTGATGAGCCTACGACATGGTGCTGCCATCAGTACTAACTGGGCAATGTGCTGTGTTGGGCTTGTGTCTGATACTGCATGACAGGTTGCATTTAAAACAAGAAGATATCTCAATGTTGCTCATCTTCCCATAACACATTCTACCATATATTCTCTCTGCAATATATTTCATTGAGAATCGTCTAATATTCTTTAAAAATGCTATTTCTACATGATATTATTTGTGATCCTTCTCCCAAAAAAACTTATTTTTCAGAGCACACTGGGCAACTAATGACTGTATTTAGTGTCTCTTTAATGTTATTTTTATAATATAATATGAAGATTAACAGGCCATGATCCTGTGTTGCATTGAACTTAGCACACCTAAGGCACAAAGTGTCCAAGCTTTTGCGACCCCACAATTGCAACATTGTATTTGTAAAAAAGGAAAGATTCTATAAAGTGTATCACTGCTCATTCACAGTTAACCACCAGTGTAAAAGTGACGTCCCTGTGAGTGTTTGTGGAAGTTTTGCCTTGACGTACTAGTGTTAAAGAATGTCACCCTAACCCAACATTTGTATAATGATGTAAGACGTGGTGTCTAATTACAAATATGGTGAAAAGTCACAGGTGACCCAGAAAAACAAAGGGAAATAATGTATGTACTGCAGCTGCAGTTCTCATTAACAGACTAATTATTTCCAAATGGCTTGCATGCTAACCTCAACTGAATTGATGCATGTATAGTGCTGTACTGACACATCAGATCTCAGGGATGAGATGCTCAAGGCATCACTGTCAGTCTTTAATTAGGGTACTGATGCAGACAACTGCAGATAAAGTCATCGCTATAAAGCCCCACTGTTAGGGAGAAGACTGCCATTTAACATCTCAAAAGCACTGGCACATGAAACACAAAACGTTTTTTAGAAGATACTTAATCATTATTATTTCCAAATTTAAACTGCATTTTCCTGCTTTCTTACAATAAATAAATAAATACATTCTATTATAGCACGCATTAATTGTTAAAGAGCTGGTTTTGTTACTACTAACACAGGACTACAATAATATTAGGGTACTTCCTTTAGGTTTTGTTTCTGGATTAACCGACACTTCAGCAATCACACCTCAAATCCAGGTAAGACACATCACATTGGCCCTAGCAGGTCGTCCTGGACACATTTAGCCAGTGTGAGTGAGAGAGCATGCTGGTAGCACAAGCCTGGTTCCATCGTTGTTTGGGACCAGGAAAGATAATACGAGTTTTGTCCAGAAGGACCGTCCGCTGTGGTGAGCTGGATTATAGAAGATGAAGAAGGCAGATGGGGTTGGAGGTTAAGCAGACAAGCTATAATCATACTAACGGGTCATAGGCACCACACTGATGCAGGATGATCTGCCTTCCTGGTTCCATTACATGTCTGCAACAGTTCCGAATACTGCCGGACCGACTCACGGAGTGCCTACACTTAGTGCTGACATGCTGAGTGTCAGTACTGTCAGTAACATACACCCTGATCTTGAATGCCTAAAAGCAATTCATATCTAATTTCTGATGGTGGAACAAAGAACAATAAGTCTGCTGCCCTGATTGTTAGTGTTTCTAATATTTGATAAATGTTACTTAGTCCCAGAACTTTTGCTCACGCGTAAAACTAGAAAGGCTCTCCAACAAACAATCTGCAATAACATGAATACCAACTATTTTTTTTTAATTCGGCTTAAACTCGGTATTTTCGATCAAAGCGTAAATAAAACGATACTTGAATATCGCCCCCGAGAAATACAAAACAGCTCATGACAGAAAACTAAGTTCTCTATATTTTGCTACTTTAAAAGCGCAACATATTATAGAGATGTCCTGCGAAGTTGCTGTAAAGTAATTTGCTGCGCAGAAACTTTCAAACTGAATATTCGTTAAATAATTGTATTCTCTATTTTTCTAAAATCCTACTTACAGCGATCCACGACTCCAACTTCGTCAACAGCGGTACATTGCTAAAGCATAAAATCCTTTTTCTTCTCTCTCCCGTTATCCAAATACTAGCTCAACCCTATGGAATTTTAACAAAATGGCAGAGGACGCGGCGGCTGTCGGAATTTTCTTTTCCAAAGCTGCGCTAACGGGAATATCTTGCTTCTGCAGGCGACAGCTCGCAGAAGAATGAGAATAATACAGTGCACTACTTCCTCTTCCCCAGCTGAGCCTGGTTAATGACGACGGCATAGCTTGGCATTTCTCCGAACCGTGGCTATTTTTGTTAAAAGCCACCTCCGAATTGCGTAGGAGAAAATGAGGAAAAGTTGGCAAAACGTTAAACAAGCACAGTTAGATGGCCTCCACTGAGAAAAAAGGTCACTTTTACTAGATACAAGTTTGAAAAGAAGTACATTTTAGTGTCAAATGAAAATATTTCTTACGCTTTAACGTACTCTATTACTCTTAATCCCTTGACTTTCTAATCGTACTTTAAAAACGCTTATTCTAAAAACCAGCCTAAAAATGTTTCTAAATTCTAACTTAAAGTGGACTATTAAATTATTTTGTCTTACTTCCATACGATTTACAGTTATTACTATTGCCTACTTTTTACTTACAAAAATGCTCAAACCGATTACTTGGAGTTTTCTTTGTATCAGCCTGCAACCCAAGGCACGAACACAGTAAGGATTCAAAGCATGAGCAGTATGCCCCTGCCGCCATACTGCTGTTGATCTTGAATTTTAAATCGAGAATCTGCGCAGCAACACCAATGTTTTATAATAACGACACATGTACAAAAGCTTGTCAAGGAAAATGCATTAAAGACTAAATAAAGCCCCAAAAATGTATTTGTTACAATAAATGTTAATGCAATAAATCATTTTTAGTTCCGTGAAATTACTTGTTATACCCGTTGTATTTAGCCTGCCTCATATCGAGTTTGCTCCTTCACTGGGCTTTAAGTTTTGATGCCCTGTATCACTTAAATGGGCTTTAAATAACAGATAATAAATCTAGGCCGAGATGCAGTTCACTGGCCTGTCGCACAGCTGTATACACTTGAAGGCAGTGGTGGGGCTATGAGGAGCAGCTGCAGTACGTTGGGAGGGGTTCATTCCCACAGGAGCTGCAGAGCCCTGAGGACCACCTCAGCCTTGCTGCCCTCTGACAGGCTGCAGCCTGGGAATTCAGGGTGGGTTAGGACTGCAGCACGAGCTGTCCGAATTGACAATTTCATGCAGATTATTTCTTTCTTTTTCCACATCAATGCTGCCATTTATCATGTTTGCACCTACAATTATATTTTTAAAAAATCAAGAGCAAATTTTACCCCGTGAATGGCAGAGAAAAAAAAAGCAGTAAAAGACACCAGTAAAGTAGGAAAGTAGGTTTTGGTTGTGTTTTTTGAAATTCCATGTTAACAGCTGGATCACATATCGGTGAAGGTTCCTCATACATTTTCTAATCCACATTTTTATCGAAATCAGTTCTGTTATTTTCACTAAAACTGTTACCACTGCATTTTACAAAACTCTGAAGCCCCAAACCAAAATGTAAAGTATTGAGGCTATATATATTACAGTATATTGTATGTACAGATAATTTTGAACAAGAAGGAATATACTGTACCCTGACCCTTTAAAAGAGTTTAGTAGAGTTCATGGAGAAGGCAATAGCTGAAGTAAAACAGCCTTTAGTCTGGTGAGGAAAGTCCACTCAGCAGATAACAAATTTGCTTATTGCCACTCCCAATCTCTGTCCCATTACTGTGGCTCTGAATTTCCAAGTTCTCATCTGTACACCACAAAGATCTGACTGGGTTCTTACCAGCACATCTCCTGGTCACTGTTTCCATGAAGATCTGAGAATTTTCCAGAATTTATCAGTCACCAACAGCACACCAGTGACTCAGGCCCAAAACCAGCTCCACGTGCTTTAAGAAGCACCCTACACCATAGCCCATCCCCTTTGCAGTTCAATTCCTGCCAGTATAACTTCACCTTATCACTCACCATCCACTCTTTCCACCTCTGACACTTCTTAATGCGTGTAACGAGCAGGCCTGAAAAGGGAAGTTTACTTGTTGAAGACATCTACAGGGTGCTCACCCCCTCTTCTCATGCCTCTACGCCTGTCGCTCAGTGCTCGGCAGAGGAAGGAAGGTTCTAGTAAAAACGAAGGCGTATGAAATGCAGAACCCGGATAGTTAAGGAACTGTTCCACAGATTAATATTATCATTTCCTTCCACTTACATAGCACTTTTCTGGACACTCCACTCAAAGTGCTTTACAGGTAATGGGGACTCTTCTCCACCACCACCAGTGTGAAGCCCCACCTGGATGATGCGACAGCAGCCATAGTGCGCAGAGTACACTCTTCACACATCAGCTCTAAGCTCTCAGGAGAACAGAGTGATAAAGCCAATTCATAGATGGGGATTATTAGGAAGCCATGTTTGGTAAAGCCCAACAGGAAATTCTGCCTATTCAAATAGACAATTTCACTTATGAAGATCAAGGAGTATAGGTTTTTTTCTTGAAAAACGTTTTTCAGTACTGAAAAATAGTAAAAAGAATTAGCATCTGTGCAATTTGAAGAGATCCTTCTCTATGTAAACCCCAACCCCCCCACCATCAGGGAGCGCCTGGTCTACAGAAGGGCCTCTGTTGCTGTGCTTATATAAGGAAAACAAGAACATGACAGAAGCTCCACACACTGTCACAACCCACCACTGGCAAGGGAGTGGAAGCACTTCTGCAGTTTTCAGCAAGACTGTCAAGAAGTGAGACACATGGATATTATTTTGTCTGCTCCTCATGTGTGCATACAAGGTGTTCCTGGCTTTCTCCAGGGTTATGGAAATAATTATAGGATGCATCACAAACTAGTGATTATCTGCAATGAGAATAGCACAAATGATACAGAGCTTGTTTTTCACACCCCCAGAGACACTGGAGCTGTGAAAGTCAGTTTGAAAGAGATGTTTTGACATGGGTGGGTGGAAACTTCAAGGCTCTTAATCTGGTGTTTTGGGGGGTCTCCAGAGGCCATTCTCCGCAGGGATAATCTCAGGAAGCCAGTGAGAAGAAGACATCTTCCAAACTCTCAGCAGCTGAGCCACATCTGTCAACACCGTCAAAAGGATCTCCTACATTATCACAAATGAGCTAAAGCATAATAAAGATAAAATGAAGCCTAAACAAATGTAATAAAGCAAAACAAACCCACTGCCATGGGATTATTTTTTAAATGTATTAAAACTTCAAATCATAGCAATTTCAATCCATAAAAAGAGCAATTAAGTATTTTTTCTGTTGTTCAAAAAACAAACATGGTTTCCAGGTGGTTTTTGTTTCACTGTTTCTGATTAGACAAAACATCTCATCAGCTGAAACATTTGTGACACATTGAAAAACCTTATTTAATGCATTTACAGTAACATTTAACAAGGCAAGAAAGTCTTTGAAGGCACAATAGAGATGTGCACACAGGCAGTGTGGTGGCATAGCAAGCAGGAACGAATTTCAATTCAGGTTTGTGGTCGGGCAGGCAGTGGACAAAGCAGGTGAATCCTTTGATCCTTGGAAAGGTGAAACACATTACGTAGCAAGTGCAAATCCAGAAGACAGTGTAGTAACAGCAAGTAGATAGATAGATAATACTTTATTTATCCTGTAGGGAAATTGATGAAAGTAGGTTCCGTAGCCAAACATACACAGAGAGATAAGCCAAGGGGTGATCCAGGAACGAGGTACTGTAGTTAACAAGACATGTCAGTATTCCAAGCAAGGCAAAACTAGGGAAATAGGAACAAGGATTAGAGGGGCTCCGAGATAAAACTATTACAGAGCCCTGAGAAGTGTTAGAGCAGTCCTTAAATATTCTGCACCACCTGATACAGGAGTGGAAGTAAATTGCTCGCAGGTGACGCAGATTTCCTGTGGGAATATTTCCATGGTAACCAGTACTCAGTGACAGGTGAGTGGCCAGCTACCATGGCAAACGCTAGCTTTCTCTGCAGCTTTGCAGTGGATGTGAGCCTGAGACAATGAATCAATGTTTCTTTTTGAATTACGGTTCCCAGTTGCATTTCAGTACAATTGCTAATATGTGAGCACCTGTGTTATAGCAACAGCTCTTTCAGAATAGAGAAGGCTATGTACCTGTTGTAAAGCATGTTTGAGAAGACTACATTGTCTGCTATCTGTCTTCCCAAAAATCATTATCTGCATTCCTACCTGGGCAGCGGGTCTCATTGTTTTTTGTCTATCCAACCAAATCCGATTCTTCCAATGCTTAAGGTTATGATTAGACAAAGTGTTTACTGGATGAGCCATTACTATCTTATGAGACTGAACACCAGCTTCCATCAGTGTTTTTCTCACTATAACATGTGCATGTCTTTGCTAGGCAGTACCGGGCTATAATTTGGGTAAAATCTCATTTTAGAACACTCATCCAAGCAAAGACACTGGGTTGCCTGTTTTGTTTTAAAAGCAAGTGCCTATCAGTGGAGTATCAGAGACATCTAAAAAATAAAAATGATCACTAAAGGCTTGTTGCAATTCCATGAAGAGTGATCTCCATATGTTGTTTGTGCACTTTTCATGCTGTTCCAATTTTGGAATGCAGCGGTTTTGTTTTTAAAAAATCCAATGGGATATGTGAATATTTTAACACTGACAGTTGTCCTCCGGTTCAGCAATTTTATGTTTCAGACACTCCAGCTTCACACTGTGGGTATTAAATACTTTTGTTGTTCCCTTTATTCATTTGAGATGTCTCCAGTTACGAATTGCTGAATAATTCACATCTGAACATCCATGTTTAGTGCTGTTGCAGCAATCTGTCAGTTAAACAACATCACATCAGCTTTTACAAGTTGTACCCGCTGTTCCATTAGCTGCTCAAGCAGAATGGATATTTTGGCTTATTAATGACAATTAATTACTTTGTCTTCTCAATTTTCTCCCTTGTTTCCTATTTTAATTAAGGAAACAAGGTGTAAAAAAGCAGCCTTTAACACATTTCTGTTATCTGGATCAAGGACACAATATAAAAATGACAAAGATAACAAAAACAGCAAAAAGGGTTGGCGACAACAGAAGAATTAACTTTGGATTGGATCCCCAGCAGATACCCTAAAGCCTTTAAATTTAGACTGGTCTTATGAAGTTTAAATTTGAACCCTGCCTCCAAAATGTGGAATAGACACTGAGAACAGGCACTATTGTAAAACCATCACGTGTACTAAACATATGGGACATGAACAAAAGCAACTTCTAACTGAAGCAAATATAAATATTCATAGATAAGCTAATTTAAAACCCTAGACCGGAGTTATTTGTGTACAGTCCTTTTAAATAAAAGGACAACTCCAACGAGGGGAAATGAAAGAGCTCCCACTCTGTTTTCTTTAATTTGCTTAAAACTTGGTCCTCTCCCCACTCTCAGGAACTTAATTAAGCAACACTGTTAGAATAACTTATGATTCATGGGTCGTATGCCAAGAATATCCTAAACTACTCATTGTATCTCGAGTGGATGATGAGATTCACTTCAGCCTCCCAGCTAAGTGGGAGAGAGCACTCAAGATAAAGGTTCATACAGCCATTTTTCCAAGAGAAAAAGGTTATCGACTTCATCATCCCACACAGTTAAAGTGTTCAACATTTTGAGAGGATCATATCTCCCCTTACTGACCAATAATAAGAAAAACGTGCATGCAATACTGTAAGTCTCCAAATACATAATTTTATAAGATATTAATCCTATATGTAATGCAGTCAGCTATTGCCAGTAGAAAAACAGCATTAGTGTTATAGCAAGATTCCTTAAATTAGATCCACATACTGCACAAGCATTTTCACTGTCAAGAGGAAGTCAGAGTAAAGATCTTTTAGTGTTGATATACATTTTTGTGAGCATCCTTCAGAGATACTGAGTTTGTTAATTGAGATCTCCATCTGTACCAAAAAATAGTTTCAGTTTCTTGCATGATTTTAGGTACAAAAAACATCCTGCAGTAAGCATTTCAAACAGAATACTGATACCATTTAAGATCATTTTATTTATACCAATTACATACGTAATGACTCACTGAATGGACACAATTGACATGACTGCCAAAGTAAAACCTTTCACTGACTAAAGACATTGTAATGTCTAAAACACAGAACTCTCTAGACGTTTGGCTTTTTGGTAGATAAACATAACTGCATTCAGACTACATAAAATACAATGCTCATAAACTCAACAGAACAAACATTCAACCTTTTAATCTTTTTCACATTACAAAATTAAAAATCAACTCTTTTTTTAAAAAAAGTGCACAGAACAATGAATAGTTACTTTCATCAGGAGTGGAGTGTATGATAAGTCTTCACATCCAATGCTAATTCCTATGGTGTACAATTTCTATGGCAAACACGAGTCAGTCCATATAATGTTTTACACATATACTGTTACAGTGAATAATTCCCAACAGGTATTCCCAACATTCTCGAGATGTTATGAGAGTAATTTAAATGTATTATTTAAGAACATGTCAGACTCAGAGCCGTTATTGGGCTTGCTAAGTGTGCAGTTTTGTTCCAAACTCTTCTCAGAGTAGTGCAGAGGAATAGCTGACTATGGACAGGATAGGGCTACTGAGCAAGGGGAGGCAATATCTAAACAGAAATGGTCATCACACAGGAAACTGCTCCTCCTTCTGTGACCAAATGGTTTAATATTTGATTAAAATGGATTTTCATCATGAAGCAACCACCTTCAAAAGCTATGGCCTTAAGTTCAAGAATGAATCCATCTATACCGAAATTCAGAAAAGAATAAGAGTGCATCCCTTTTAAAGTATGTGAAAGGCAACTTGCGTTTTGGTCTTGCTACTTAGTGATAAAAAAAGGAAAAGAGGATATAAATGTGTCAGAAGGTTACAACTGCCCGCCAGGCTCACTGCAGAACTTCTTTAATTGTAAAACTGTAATTGTAAAATGTCCAAATACATGTATAAAAGCTAAACATTTTCTGAGCAAGTCTCAGAGTTCTAAGTTATAGCAATTTATAATATTTAATTCTGGGCAGTTTAACTTATAACACAGCTCTGTTGTCTGAGACATTTGTTTCGGTTTTGTGGGCCTTAAGACTTCATCTTTGTAGTCTTCAAGTTGTGACATACTGTACCACTGGCTTCTCCACCCTGGGCTTCTCATATAAAAGTGTTTAGATTAAAATCTAATCTCATAAAAACAAACCTTATGTAGAATAAGGAGAAGATGGATTAGCCTTTACTAGCCATTCAGAAACTCAAGACTCCTACACCCCCCTGTGCAACAGAGAACTTGAGTGTGAAAAACTGTGGTAATTTTACACCTACATAAATGAAGGAGAAAACCTCTTCCAGAACTGGCAAAACTATTGGACTTCAAATAACTTGCTAGTAATCCCACTGAATCCATGTCCACAGTGATAAGCTATTCAAGAATTTAATGATAATAAAAACAGTAACTGTTTTGTTTTATCTTTCTCACTTAAAATATTTTTCATACACATTTTATCCCTTTCAGCTTTCATGCTAACTTCCCAGACTAAGCAGATCTCCTCCACATGCAATGTACTGTTTGTGGTCTAAAAGTGAGACCCAGTAAGTTTGGCTCTGCTGACCTAGTTCTTCCAGGCTTTGGCGCTCCGCAGTGTGTGGCTACATCCCACTGGCAAAACCCACTCTCACAGTCAGGGCAAGCTTCTCCCAGTAGCAAAGCACACATCACTGAATTCACCTCGTTGACTGAAAATCTAGCTTCCTCCAGGTCTATAAACAACTGTAACATGTGCTAGACTCCTGATATACTTGGGAAAACAGTTTTTCCCAAAACAAAACAGCTGTATCTTCTTCCTTAGTCGCTATCATAACAGCTGCTTCCTGGATGGAAGGAAGCACTTAACAAAAAGGGACTAAATATATAGAAACAGTTTACTAAGGCAGGACCCTGGCTTTCTGCTCAAATCCCTTCTGCTTTGTGTCGGTTACTGAAGAAGTTTGATCCCTGGTTCCAAGACAGTTCCTCACTGTGCTGTTCTCTCAGCAGGAGGAGGGGATGGTACACCATAATATCCCCCACCTTGCAGCGCAGGCTGGTCCCCCACCTCCTCCACCCTGCTCCAGTTTGTAGGTGCAGCCTGCCTTTGAACCGTCTAGCGACTCTTGTTCTTTTTGGAATTTGCCTATATGAAAAATATAAAAATTAGAAAAAAGGAGGAGAAAGACATTACTATACTAAAAATGAATCAATAAAAAAACACCTACATTTAATTGTAGAATGCATTTGGATTTAACTTCTTCCCCTTATTTATACCTTGTAAAAGCCTTTCATATTTAGAATATGTGTATACATTTTCTCCTTGCATTTCAAGAAACTTTGAGATGGACATATTTTAGAAACAGCTTCATCAAAAAGATTAGAATAAAAAATATCAAAAATAGACATATGTGTTTTTGGGTAGACGTAGACACATGTTTAGTTTCCTACATTGTATAATAGTATTGCATTTGGTATTTAAAAGAATGTATTGCCCCTGCCACAAAACACCCCTTAGGCCTTTCAATCATGAAGAAACTAAAAACTACTTTGAAGCTTTGAATGTAGTTAGAGGTGTGTGATAAGGCAAGATCAAAAGAGATAGTTTATAAAAGCTCACTTCAAACGCATACAAAATTATCTCTCTGATTTTGGCATCATTTGCTTCATTCCCTCCCCAAATTTGATAAAGTGACCAACCTGAATTGCTCTCCCAGCAACAAGCAGGTTTCATACAGAAAGAGTCCAACATGGGTCTACACAAATTGTCCAAAAGACCTCACCCATGCACAGAATTCTAAACCACTCCTGTACCTGTGCTGTGTCTACTGGCTCCCACATGTTGTAGACTTTGATCTTTGGATTTAATACACCACTTGTTTCCAGCTGCCCTTGTATAAACAGAAAAGGTTAACTGCTTCCTTGGGGTTTGAACAGGTGCTTTTCACATCAGCTTGCTTCCTGATACCTCATGCTTTCAGGCAGTAGAGTGCTACAGCTCTGTCAGCTTCCATGAGTTATAAAAGGGACTTCCAGTCCAGTGACTAAAACAATCTGTTTTCCTGAACTGCTGCTATCATCTGCACTTCTGGCAAGGGATCACTATATTTCCACTTTTGTTTCTCATTTAGTTAAAGCTTCTACTTATAAACAAGACAGGAAGACAGCAATGAAACTACAGTCATTACCAGACAAGTTATCTAATAGCACATTTTTACAGAAGAATGTCTTTAAGGTGGATTTGAAACATATCTCTTATTGAGAGGCATTTAATACAACAGTTCAGTAACAGTTACTTCTCTAAACATTAACCACAGGTCAGTCCATCAACACGGCACATGAATGAGGACAAGGTTTGCAGAAGAAGGCTTCAGCTTTCTGGTCAACTGGCAATCTTTCCATGCCAAAGGCCATCTGTACAGATTACATCTAAATGGCATGGGCACCAGTTGTCTCAGCACAAAAGATTGAAATCCAGAAACATTTAAACTAGAATGGAAGGGGACTAAATTAAAAAAAAACACTAGGAAGTTACATGGGTAGCAAAGAAAGGAAGAACAACAGGGGGAAAAAAAGGACCAATTAATTAAGTGCTTATATTTCAATGCTAGGAGTATTAGAAACAGATAATGGGCAGAAGATACCACATTAGCAGAATTTATACAAAGGATGCAATACAAAGCTAGCTTCAGTGTTCCCCACAAAACGTTGATGAATTAGTTACTATCTACTACTAGGGGCTAGACAGGCTGACTAACCTCTTCTCATTAGTAACTGTTCTAATATTCTTACCTTTATAAGAAAGAATAATAAGTCTCACTATTTCAATAGTATAATATAATGTATAATTGAAGATTTATTTTTAAAAAGTAACAGAGCTGAATGTTCCAAAGCCTTACAGTAGCATGGGTTGATAATCAAGTCCTAGTTACAGGGCTCTATTAATTCAATACATCTCAGTGTACTCCTGGTACTGTAAAGCTGATAACACACTTCATTTATTCACTGTATGAAATGAAGTGGGGCGCATCAAGCTCTTCTTTCTGGATGTGTTTTCAGGGGTGCCTGTGCTTCACTCTACGCACCTTGCTTCCCAGTTTTAGAGTGTCGATCTCCTCCCTCTGTTTGCTCAGGGTCTCATTCATGCTGCACAAGTGATCACTCATCATGCTCAGCTGATCTTCATAGCTCCTCTTGGTGGTAGTCAGCTCATCCTGCAAGAGTGTTCACAAACTGAGTGCCAGCTTTTTACTGCTGTCACTATTTGCAACAGTATAAAGATGCCATGATTCGGAGAAATACAGGCTGTCCTCTGTTTTCATTATATTGTAGTATAACACATCTGATGTCACATTAGCTAATTCAGAAGCATAACAAACTCATCTGGTCTTCTTTTAATTAACTGACATTTGTTTTCTCATAATACTAGCATTACATTATTTTTTTTTACAAAACTGAGGATACATGAGGGCTATAACAGAGCAGGGCAGCTTGAGTATGAAAAGATCAAGAAGCAGGTTTGCAAATTTTAGAAAATTTCCCTTTGTAATGTGGACAAGTATTCCAGAGCTCAAACACAGTAGGAAAGTCTACTGTTACATTGGTATGCGGAAACCGAATGAAGCCAGCATTTCTGACCTTCTAATCTCCCCACTAAGAGACATTCCTGGCATCTTTCCCAGCATGCCTGTCAAGCTCCTTTTTAACAGAACAAAAAGACGAGATACCACTTTATGGAGTTTTGGAAAAACAAACACAAAATCTTCTCTTCTAAGCTGCGAACCTTTTTTTTTAAACCCGACTTTTAACAAAAATAAATGCCACAAGAGGTTATAGAAGTGCAGGACCAGATATTTCCCATTTGTTGGACAGGGCATGCCCCAGAGGACCCCACACAACAAGCAATGAAGAATTCCCCCTTTTGAAGATTTTTTATAAGGCTTTTTCCCAAGGTGTTAAATCAAGTTTCATGTTTTTTAAAAACTTTCCTATGCTTGTCACTGTTTTTGCTGGGTTAAATGTATCAGGTTTAAAGTACCATTGATTCAACAATATCATCTTTCGTTTCAAAAGGATTCCTGCTGTGGCTGTTATTTCACGGGTTATAAATTCAGTCTGTCACACTGTTTAGTCACACTGGGTCAGTGCAACAAAGCTCACAACTCCACATTGTCCACAGGGCCTTAGTTAACTCATAGAGCGTTTACAATTTGTTCAAAGTGCAAATAAGACCTAGATTCTCTTCTTGCCATTTGGAACATTGTCAGTGTAAATGCAGAACCACAAAAGATGATGTAAATAAAAAATAACTGTTACAGTAATGTTCTGTGATTCATGTTTGCCAATTTTTATCACCATACCTGTAAACGACTGATATTCTGATTGGCCATTTTCACCTCCTCTGTCATCGTTTCTCTAGATTTCTCAGCCAGTGCCAGTCGCTTAGCCAGTGCTCGGCACTGTGAAGGAAAAACAGGAGAGATGTACAAACCTCAATTCCTTCCAAGACATTCTCCATATTCCAACAAAAATCCATAATGTTGGCAAAGCAAAGTTCAGATAGTGTTGAGGAATTTGTTCTCCACATGGGAAGTGCCTAAAGTTAGTGATCCCTTCCTTACTTCCATCTGGCATCACTTCTATTTCCGACACAGTGAGTAAGAAACAGTCAAACAATGACTCCAGTGATGCAATGCATACAAACAGACCATGTGTTTCCCAGCAACAAAGCCAACAGACTCTCCGGGTATGAATATATATATATAAATCCTTACGTACTGATGCCTGAACAGTGACCTTCCCAGAATACTGCAGATGCTAAACTGAACCTTCCCCTGCTTACTAACTTACAGTGAAACTCTGGAGACAATTAAAACTGATCTTTTAAAGAGAACTGACAACACAATGACACATCTGGATGTACAATCCCCAATGTTCTTCCCATCAGCACATCCTCAGGTTTCCCCACTTTCCATTCTTCTCTTGGAGAGGGGCTTAAGGAAAGAATCTGAGTCTGAACAGGGGGGTGAAGATCTTAAGTACTGACCTCAGCATGGAAATGGACAGCCTTGCTATCAGCCACTTGCAGCTGCGCAGTGAGATCAGCCACGCGGCTCATGTAGTGACTCTTGATGAGCTGCTCCCGGGATTGCTCGTCACCTGCCTGCATACAAAGTACAGAGGTGTGTTTGTCAGTCACATACATTGTATAGCCTTCCAAACAGCTCCCAGGGTGACTGGATAGTGCACATGATCACAGCTGGGTTTGAGTGCACTTGCTTTGTTAAACAATTTAAAATAGATTTGTTCCCAATGTGACACCGAATCATACAGGATAAGATCAAACTGCTCGGAAACAAGAACACAAGGTTCCAGCCTGGCTGCCTGATGCTACTGTATGTACCTTCACATGCACAATGATTCTCTACCATAAAACACCTCATGTTTACATGCACCTGACACTGACCATTGTGGGTCATTACACTAGATAACAGGTGTGAATAAAACATTATTAATGAGGAGTTAGAAAGGGCATGAATAAGCCATGTAAAAAAAATCAAGTGAATAAAGAATGACCTAAGCAAGCTGACACACATCTGTTGCATAACCCACTGCTTATCCCTTCGGGCATGTGATTAGGAAGAGCACACTGCTGTTTGACTTATGTCAGCTCAATCACATTAGAAGTCAGATTCATTGCCAGCAGGGTGGGTTAAGAAAGGATTTAATGTGCCTGTCAAGAGTTAAACAGATGATTAAGAAAATATTTTGATATTAATAACTATAAGTTAGTATTCTCCTAAAGACAAAACTACCTACAATAACTGTAATGATAGTAGATGCAAAATCCTAGATGAAAACAGACATTTGAAAAAATCTAAGTTTTTATTGTTTCAAGGTGAACATAGTAAAAGTATGCATCCACAGATAAGAGAGAAAACATTTATGAAATCTAAATCACACTGACAGAATAATGAAAGCATGCTTTTTACCATTTTACAGGTTATCAAATCCCCAAATCATTTGGTTTTATTACAATATTTATTACCTGTTACTGAGCTTACTTTGGGTGCTTCTCCTTTAACATAAGCATTAGACTAGTGGAAAACAACAAGAAGAAAAGTCTAGTTGCAGTAATTATTAACAAACTGACTTACTTCTTCACTAATCTGTGTTGTAGTCAACATGCCCACCTAAAAATAAGGGGGAGAAAGGGTGTAAAGATTTAATACAAAAACAAACTTTATGTTATGGCTCCAAGATTAAAAATGACAAAACAAGCAATCAATTATAGACTAGCATTTGCTTGCTTCACTTTATAATTTAAGAACTACTAGCCCCAGTTGACAAACTATAGCATTCCTTTATGGTTTGTAAGTAAGAAAATAAATTACTACACATTTTCCCCTTACTTAGCTTTCACTGTTTCACGATAGAATTGGGGTTCTAGTCAGTCAGCAGTTTCGTACAAGATAGTGAGCTACTGAAAAGTTAAAGCTATTTTATTCATCTTCCTATTACAGAACTCTGGATTAGATTAGAGAACATGTCCTACGACACCATAAAACTTTCTCTTTTCTACTAGTAAACAGATCAATATCGTTTAGCTCAACTTTGTACATCTGTCAAGATCTAACATTTTCTTAGAAATCTGTACATTCCCATTATGTGTTGGGTTGCTCATGTTAAGTTGTCAGGACTCGCCAAATTAAAGCAATAAAAAGCTGAGGATGACAGAAGGCAGGGCAGCATTCGTCTCTAACCAGGCTAGTGGTGGGTACAGGCTCCTTTGGGTCACACTCCACGGACTCCGCCCCCTCCTGGCCAGGCCTGGGAGCAGCAGGGCTGGACTGGGCAGCTGAGGGCGGCTGTCCAGCTAGGGCCATGCTCAGCTGCCTCTCCAGGTCAGCAATGCGCTGGGTCTCCTTCTCCAGTTTGATGCGGCTGAGCTGGGCCTCCAGAAGCCAGTGCTCCTTCTCCTGCTCCAGCCGAGCGATCTTCTCCTGGTTCTGCTGGACCTGACAGGAGCACCCCACCAGTCAGCAAACACCTAGGAGCTGTAGCCTTACAACACGAGGGATGAATTCTCCAGCAGCACGTTTCAGTTTTCTTGTTATAGTACATAATATGGAAGCTTGCAGGCAGATTTCATAGGAGGCAAGAGCAACCATAAAGCAAATCTCCTACAAATACATTTGGTAGTATAAAGACAAACATCTAATGCAAAGCTCATATCAGAAGGAGAAATAAAAGAGATAGAAATACATTTTCTTTCTTTCAGGGTTAGCCAGGAGCTTTTTAGTATCAGTGAGAGAAAGTAAAATCCAGGACGCTGGGTGTGTGTCGGGACTCAACTGCACAACTTGAAAACGAGAAGCAAGCACTGGAGTTACTGTAGGTTGGGTGTACCCCGAAAATGTCTTGGCAGGAGCAGGAAGCAATGAAGGGAAGCAAGAAGGGGTACCTGCTGTGTGAGGCCTTCCCGACTCTCCGTGGAGCTGGTTAGCACTCTGCGGTTGGACAGTGCCTCCAAGTAGGGTACAGACTCTGGCCTTGGCTGGCGCCCCAGAACAAACACAACAACAGGGGGGGGGTAATGAGTCAAGGATAAACTGTTATTCAGCAGAAGACAGGATATCTTTTTACATTCTTATGTACTTCAATTATTGCTGATAATGTGTACCTAAAGATGAGATTCACTTAGGGACACAGCACTTAGACTTGTCACACTTCCTCAGTCGATTTAATACCAACACTTTGCTGTAAGCCAGAAACACTAAGTAGGTTAGTAAAGAAGGTCTTATCTCGCCTTAACACACCCCCAGTCCAACTAATGAGCTCTAACTGTTTTAAACAGAAGCCCAGCTTGGATGCAGGCGGACAGGCTGACTGACCTTCCTGAGCCTGAGGATGTAGGCTGCAGCTCTCCTCTTGTTCTGCAGCATGCACTCTGCCTGGAGAGGGTTCAGCAGCCCGAGGCCGCCCCTCGGCCCGTACCCTGCCGAGGCCGTGAAGAAATCCAGGTTGTTGCTAAAAAATGTGGCAATCTAAATAAACCAAAAGAAAAACAGCACATTTTGTTTCTGCCACAATCTGGTTGCAAATAGAGAAAGAAAACAGTAATTCAGCTAGATTAATTCTATCTAGAGCTACTATACCGCTCAGCCCATATTTCTGCACAGTGAGAAGTTCAAAATCTCTTCCTTTTCAGACTCAAATTGTTTATCTTTTTTAACACACTACATTTTTGCACAGTTCTATCGCAAAATCATGATTAATCAAAAAGGAAAACGGCAGGTTCAGTACTTCAATATAACAATGTGCTCGTTTGCATGCTTAATTTCATACACTGAGCAGGTGATTGGGAACTGACTTGTACAGCTCAAATATACAAACATAGAATTAACTGGCCTGCAGCTACTGTATATCACCCTGTAACTCACAACTGGCAGCCCACTGAAGCTCAGCAGGTGTGAGCCTGGTCATTGTCTGGATGGGAGACCTCCTGGGAAAGCTAAGGTTGCTGCTGGAAGAGGTGTTAGTGGGGCCAGTAGGGAGTGCCATCCTTCAGATGAGACATAAAACCGAGGACCTGACTATCAGTGGTCATTAAAAATTCCTGGGTGTTTCATGAAAAAAGTAGTGGTGTTACCCCGGCATCCTGGACAAATTTCCCCCTGGCCTATACCAATCATGGCCTCCTAATAATCCCCATGCACATCGAGAGATAGCTACACTGGATGCAGGATACTGGTTCATAGTACAGTACTCCAGTTAATATAGCTCAGCTATTGGGTTGGCAGTACATTGTTGAAGTCACTGGTTTTTGACACATTCCTGGACTTTAGACCTTCCTTGCACAGGACTGTGCACAGCCTATTCCAGTTACCTTTCCTGTGCTGTTGGTGAGGGAACCGAGGGAGGACAGGATGCATTCGTTTGTTGTCCTGAGTTTTTGTGTTACAGTTGGGAGATCCTGTTCCAAAGTGGCTTTCTGACTGTAGTGCTTGGAAACATCTGAGAGAGAGGAGTTGAGGAGTTACAGAGAGCTACGAAACTCACACACAGTGCTCTCTCAAGCACCTCAATAAAAAAAAGAAGTTGTGGTCCCCTTATCAATTGCTTGTCACACAAGGTTCATCTAAGGATACTTTAAAAGCATGTTATTAAAAATGTATTTTTATTTTATTTTATATGGAAATTAGACTCTAAACTGTATGTCTTGGCTCCTCTGCTTTTTTAATCTCCGTCTAAACATAATTAATCGTGTTCTGCAGTGGCAGTATTTGATGCCACTTCAAACAAATAAGTTTAGAACACTTCCCAAGCATTTCAGTAGAACCTAATAAGGGAATGTTATTCTGCATGGTTATAATCCTTATCAGCCTTCATTATGTATCCTACTGTGCTATAACTTTGCTACTCAGGAGCACAGGCCTAAGCAAAGCTGTTGGCTTGTTTACCAAGAATACCACTCGATCCCTTAAAAAGGCAAGCTTGGCAAACACTTCTCTACACCGCAAGATGTCAAGTATCTGAAGTAACTAGGTTTAATAAATAAAGTTAAAAGATGAAGGGAATCTTACTGGCAAAAAAAAGAAGGTATGGACCAAGTGCCCTGACAGCTTCCAGTCAACAGAAAACAAAACTGTCATATTAACACCCTGCTAAACAAGATACCTATTGCAGCAAGTAAAAAAAACACTTTTCACATCTGTAGATCATTGCAGCCAGGCAGAACTATAGTCTAATGAGTGATTTATTTGTTGCTTGTGGTTTTTTTTAAATACATTTTGAATTAAACATACTGTACTAATTGTCATGACCTCCTCAGCATTCTAATGTCAAGAATAAAATAAGAAATGAAACTGCAGGCTTGTCCTTCTGCATTGTTCTTTTGGGAACTATCAATTTTTGTTACCACAAAGCATACGAATGATTTAGAGAAGACATCCAGACTATGGGGTGAAAAAAAAAGTGAAATGTGCATCTTTGCATCTCTGCCTTTGCCATGTGAGAGGGCACACTTACCTTTCATTGCATCCTGCAGGCCATGGAGACATGCAGCTAACTGAGTAAACACAGCACTGAAGCTACTTGGAGGGAGAGCCTCTGGTTTTGTACCTGTGAACACACTGTACATGTTGTAATATGGCCACACTCTGGTCTACACAAACACTCAGACAACTAGCAAGCAGAACATAACAGAATAATATGCAAGATCCCTATTAATTATAAGATAAGAGAGAGATAAGATAAGATCACTTTATTAGCCATATACAATTTCTTGAATTAGGAATTTGCCTTTTCGCATACCCCAGCTTGCTCTCCAAGAGACACACAGACAGGGAGAGACGCTTGGGGTCAAAGCGCAGGGTGAGCCATTGTACAGCGCCCCTGGAGCAGTTGGTGTTAAGGTCTTGCTCTGGGGCCCAACGGAGTAGGATTCCTCTGCCAGCGGAGAGATACGAACAAGCAACCTTCCTGCCACAGGCGAAGATCCTGAGCCACAGAGCCACCGCTCCACCCCAATTCACTCTAATTTCACATTCCATTAGTAAAAACAATGCTGAAACTTCTAGTAATTTAAAAACCCTTGTTGCTAAGGATGTGAGGACTACTTTCAACGCATTCACCTTTAGTGACCTTGTCCATGCTTGCATTAAGCTGTGTCAGAGCAGGAAGTGTCCCCTAGTGATAAGATATGGTAACAGACAAATGTTGCCAAAGAACAGACACTGTGGAAGAGTCCGCTCTCCTTATTTGAAACAACAGTGCTGGCCACTCACTTGGTAAAGACAGAAGACTAATATAATTCTGCAGCTTTTCAAAGACTGATGTCATCTTTCTCATGTCGTCCTGCAGCTCCTTGTTCTTCGATGTTAGAGAGGAGGTGCAAAGAGGAGATTCACACTCCTCCTCCAGACTGTACAGACACAAAAAAAAAACATCATGTTCAGGAACTCACACACAGCTGAGGAAGCCTCCTAACAATGAACAATCTTTAAAGATTTATTGCATTTAGCTCTGATAACATTATTCTCAAACAACAACTGTATGAAGACAGGTGATCAAACAACTTTGTAGAAAAAAGTTGAATAACATTTTACATTTTCTGATAGTCCAGTAAAATGAGGGGAAACTAAACAATGCCTAGACACAGAAAATTACTTTCTAAATGTGCAGTGTCCACTGTCCACTGTCCTTGCTTTTCAATGATAAACTACTCTCATCCTACTGGTGAGCCGTTTAATAAATGTGAACAGCAATAAGTTACATAGCTGTCTTTTATAAAGACCTATTAAAAGACAACGGAAATGAGCAATAAAAAAAATACAGTACAAACAACTAATGTGATAGAAGACTCTAAGCACGGAAATCTTTCTTTTTAGAAAAGCAATCATAAAGACCTTTTCAACTGGTATGGAAGTATCTTCTGCAGAAATCGGGTATAGGAGGTGAAATGGTCAGAAAAGTCTTTAAGTTTCACAGTTGTTTCCTAAAAATAAATAAGACTGCATTGTCAGTTATTCATTCCAATAAACCACATGTAGCATGAGAGAACACAGGGCTGTGACAGAGCAGGGAAGTGTTACATACCAGCGTGGTGATGGTCTCCTCTGTGATGCTTTCGAACAGTTGCTGCAGTCCGTCCTCTAGGGGGCGCACATAACCTGCATTCTCATGCAGGTACTGAGAGAACTGCCAAAGAAACCACAGGCAGCTTTGTCAGGAGCTCCATTGAAAGCAGAAATTTTAACAAAGCAGAGAAAACATGCAAGTTTTTATTTTGGCCGAGGACCAGAATTTTATACATGGTCAATGCATATCTTTACGGATTCAGAACTTCAAAAAAGGCAAAAAAAAAAGGCACTTCAGAAAGGTAAGGCAAAAAAAAGTGTTTCAGATACAACATTCATCAAGATATTTCAGACTACAGAAGACAATGCTTCAAAGGAACACCTTGTGTAACTTGTACATGTATTTTTCACTATTTCCAAGTGATTTAACTACATACATCTACATGCATGGAAACATTTCAGTTGTACTCGGTATCCCAAAACCACGCTCAGCAGGGATTCTCCCTGTTCAGCCCCGGACCCACTTGCCTTCTGGTTGAGTGGTGAAATGGGCTCAATAGCTGAGTCCCGGGGGTAGATGTGGACCCTCTGCTCAGTGTAAGTGTGGAAATTGAGCAACGCAGCCACAAGGTCCTGGACAAATCCCAGTGCCTGGCCAGCCACATCCTGAGCCTTCAGCTGGAGAGAGGAGAGGGCAAAGGCAGTCAGCACAGGGCTCTTCTGGCTGATACCTGCACTAGACACAGCTACTGCAGATAGCACTGGCTTTAACCACGACACTGAAGCTGATTTAAATCCAATCTTTAATATGCTAAGCCATCACAAAATAGCCGTAACAAAAACCATGCCCCTTATCAGACACTGTTACAAGTCACACCAATGTACTGGGGGACTTTGATGGCCCATGTTTTTTTCTGTATTTAAATGATACAGCAACTACCCTGAAAATAAAAAAAAATATGGTAGCCTACATTGCTGTTTAGAACTTACGGGTTCCATCTATAATAACTGTTTTAAAACACCTGTTATTATGTCACACTGCCAATGTGCCAAATAAGTATCATCAGCGCAGCCTTCAGATATGTATTTTGACTGACATCAAAGATGCAAATGAGCTCTTGCTCAGTCAAGAATCAGGCGTGTTCATCATAAAATCCCTGTGGAAACACCTACTAGGTATTGTTAAAACATAATATTCCACCAGCGCTGTGTTAGTGGGTTTAAGGACAAAAATGAAAAGAATAAAATTGTTTTAATTTACAAATTGAATTGGGAAAGAAATCTGTGCAATTCAAATCCCTCTTTGTCTATAAAAGCCATCTCAAGGACATAAAGTGACATACACACACAAATACATTTAAAGTACAATTAGACTGCCTAGAATAAAGGAAGATCAGCTTTCTTGCAATGGAGAATCCACTGCTGTCTGAAGAAGCACAGTGTGGTTCAAGAGCTCCAATAAGCTTGGGAGATAGGATTCAATCAATGGCAAGGAACAAACAGTGCATTACTAAATATATAGTACATGTACTTATATTAACACACACGGTGAACATGCAGTGGTGATGTAAAACACCATTTATTAAATTGCTATTATTTTAGAGAGTTCACAACCCATCCCTCAGTTAAAAAAAGAAAATGAGATTCTGAGCATGACAAAAATACTCTTTGTGTTACATTTAAGAATGTGTATGACTTCTGAATTCGTATTGTAGTTCATGCAACAGCATGTTCTTATAATATTAAACATCTTGTTCGGGATAGTAAACTGAGCATTATTGCATTATGTTTCTGGCGTTTAAATTTATTAAATTAAAGTTAATTACAACGTTTCAAAAACTGCTTGTTTTTGGTACTCAGAGCATATGTACAATGTAAATATTTAACGTTTAATGTATATTCCTTTTCTTTCAAATTGGAACTAAAGTCCATGCTACGGTGAGCTCTCATTACACAACTACTTTGAAACATTACATTTAAGCACAACTGCATTGTGTTTCCACAGTTTTAATGATGCAGCTTATTTTACTTTGAATTAAGTGCATGGTTACTTTAACAATTTATACAACTTACTTTTTCATGTCTAGAGAAATGTGTTGTCCTTAGTCATTTACAGTAGCAACTTCCCCAACCCTCCAATACACTACAGTCTTTTCTCTGCTTTGACACATAGTTAAGCCACACCTTCATGCATACACTTCACAGAGCGGATTTTCTTGACCTCACGATAACAGCTGCCTTCCGACACATGGCAATTCTCTAAATTGTGAAACCATCTGACTAATCAAATAAACCCAACCACAGAGAAGAGAAATAAAACTAAACCATAGCTGGAACTAAATTTGCTTTTAATTTAGAGTAACTAGCAATTCCTTATTCACTCCAAGAAATAAAAAGGTGGCATTTAGCACTTTTTAGTACAAAGTACTACTGCTACATCAGAAGTTTTCCCAGAACACATTTTATGGTCGCACACATAAATATAAATTAAGTGTGGGGAGAACACTGAAGTCATTATGAAAAAACTACAACCATTACCAAGCAGGAAATGAAAGCAGGCTGCTTACCTGATGTCTTCGATTGTGAGGGGGAACGTTCAATGTGTTATAGTGGGCATGCCCTTGGGCAAAGACAAAAGGAAAAATAACGTCATTCCAAAATCAGGAATATTTAAAAAAATATTTTCAATAACCTTGTCAATGACTGTTTAAAAAGAATCACCCAACCAAAAGAGAATCCTGCCCTACAAATACATCTGTAAGATGCATTTTATTTTCAACTTAATTATTACTAATTCAAACTGCAAGAGATGATTGAAGGGCCGTACTTAGATATAAATGCTGTATGTGTATGTAGTTGTGTATGTAGTTGAAATCAACACAAAATGTTGAAGAGTTTGGAAATCAAATCTCTGTTTTGGAAAACAGACAAAGCACTGATCAAATTCTGAATTCTAAAAGAACAATGTACATTAAGTGTTCGGATAAGTGATGCAGAAATAAGGACATCAGCATCTTATGTCAATTCACTTTTATTACATCCGGAAAGCTGGCTTCTTATTTATAGACACGTTGCTCAACAAGGTCTACCAATATAATTTTGGTTCCTATGCAGTAACCCACAGCCCCTTTCGTTAATGGAAGGTAAAGTTACTGTATCAACCCACCCAATACAGCTACAGTTTGACACTGTGTATGTGTCTGATACCAGAAGGCATTACCTTTTCATTAAACAAAAACAGAATTACAAAAACATGTCTTCCACTCTAATAATGTCAGAGATATATTTTTACTCTTATCTTTTACTCTCTCTTTATGAAAATCAAAATTTGCTACATTAGAAAACAAAAAGCTGAGCAGTGTAGCTGTGTGCAAATGTTACTCACTAGTGTCATTGAAGGGCACTTTTTCCTTAATGATGTTGGTGGTGTGCTCCAGCTGACTGCTCAGCTCAGTCTGGAACTTCCTCAGCTGCTGCTGGCTGTTGGCAGAGACAGCACAGTGTAGGCAGACCCTTTGTATCAACATGTAAACTCACTTTAGGAACAATTCACATTTCAGTAGTATTTCAATGACAGGAGTCTTTCCACTGTAGTAAAATAGCCTAGAATACTGACTTTCCAAACTCCCTGCACGGGAGGAATAAGCTGTTCTATTTTAAGATCAAGAGCTTTCAGTCTCCTTCTAAATCTGTTGAAACCCAAACTTTATTCAAATACATTGATCTTTTTTTTTTGCTATTAAACTAGGCTGCAATAAATCTCTCATCAGGTCTAGTAACACTCAAGAGGTCCTGACATGTTCTGATCTCACTACAAAGCTGAGACACCTGCAGCACTTTAGCAACTCTACCAACACCTGCTCCATGCAACTGCTAGATGTTTAATGAAACTACTAAAAAAAACTGTTCCACAGGATTTCCAGCACTATTGCTCCACTGCAGTACACAATTCCACATTATATTGTAACAGATTATAACTTTCCCATCCTGTGATTGTCTTGTCTTCTGTTCTGGGAAAAAAAAAAGAAAAGAAAAATGCGTTTTGTTTACCATTCTTCAGTTCGGAGTCTGCATTCCTTTGCCTCTCTTTCCAAGGTCTGGGATTTTACCTGTAATAATTTTTTAAAAAATAAGAAGAATCATCTAATCCTTTTCAGTCACTATTAGTTGAAAAATGTTCCCAAGACAGAAGAAAAGTTACATAATGCTGAGGTGCTCAGAATGCACCTCCTAATACCTTAATCCAGAACATACATTTAATCCAGGATCCCATCTGAGTGGTAACGCACAGATGGAAGGGTGACAGACAAAGGGTGTGTCAGTGGTGTAATTACTGCTTTACTGCGACTCATTGATTCATGTATTAATAGGAAAGTGGATCCTAGATCCATATTTACTGCCTTCAGTCGACTCCTAATGGTTCAGGCAGGCCAGCTGAATTCCCAGCCCTAGCCCTAGTCTCTTGGGAAAGTTGAGAAAACAGCAGGTGTTTTTTTGTGTGTGTCCGCAGGACTAACTTCCAGCTTGGCCTTGTCGTTCTGCAGCTTCTCGATAGTCTCCATGTACTTCTGCGTCAGTCCGTCCACAACCGCCTGGTGCTGCGCCGCATCCCGCTCCAGGACCTCCAGCTGCTCCCTCAGCTGGGCTTCCCTGTGCCGGTGCTGCTCGTCCGCCTCAAAGAACTGCAACACAGAGAGGCCGCGGCTCACTCCCGCGCCCTGCCGGCAGCTCCCCCCCAGCGGGCGCGGCGCTCACCTGGATGTGCAGCCGCTCGTTCTCTTCGATCTTCTTCTGCAGGTCCTCGTCGAACACGCTGGGGTGCTGCAGGGCATGCTGGGAGGGAGAGTCCCCAGTCTTCTGCTGGCAGGGAGCAGACGGACAGAAAGAGCGATTTCACACCCAGGCCCCACCACACCAAACTAGCAACCAGACGGACAATGAGCCACCGGGGGTCAGGAAAGCTCCAGCTGCTGGAACGTGTTCCCCAGGACGCCGAAAACAATAAGAAAATCGGTGCGTTATCCCAGAAGCGCTCTTACTTATAATCAATTTATCCATTATAAATGTTGATATTTTCATCTTTAATATCACAGACAGTAACAAAAGATATCAAATACAAAAATTCGAATAAAGCATTACTATAAAAACTTTCTACTTAATTAAACAAAATCACAGCAAATAGTACTATTTCATGTAATGTAATAAATAAGTAGAATTACACCTACTCGTGCACGGGTGTAGTGATTGGTAAGGGAAGTGTAAGAGTCTGCTCACAGTTCATTTACATTTGGAATCTCCTTTCTCTGAGGCCATAACAGCTCTACATTAATACATTAATGACTGCAGCTGCATAGAAACAGCCTGGTGCAGCCCAGCAGGACTGCTCCATTCTGCACTCACTCAGACTACAACCGCAATCCCCCAAATTCCACTTTTATTTGGTCATAAAATATAAAGCAATATAATGTAATTTAGGACAATCCATATGCTTTCTCTATTGAACGGGCATCTACAGAAAAACATTCTGTGGGAAATAATTCTTAACTCAGGCAAAGGACTGTATTCTGCAGACTTTCCGGTTTATAAAGAGACAGCTACATCTCTTGCAAATCTACATAAATATTTATTTTAAAACATGCCACGATACAGATAATAATGTTCACATTACACAAACTCTAAGGGTTGTACAAGTTTGTAAGGTTTCTACTTAAGAGATAAGAACAAGTGTACACTCTATGGGTAGTAAGGCTTTTCTTTTTTTGCTATGCCCCAAAGCTGTGGAAAACCATCGCAGAAGAAATCCTTATTATTAGTACTACAAGCCTGAGAGGCTGTGAGAGCTAACTATAGTGATTCTCTGACAAAATTGATCAAATTCCATACTGCTAATATCATACTGTGACTATATTCTTGGTTAACAAAGCCCAGAATCCTGCAGTGAAGTACTCTAGTCAATTTAGAAAACTACTACTAAAACTTTAAAAGAAAACTAGAGAACAGCTCTGCCTTAATTACAGCAGTAAGAAAAAGGAAAATTTAACTTCAGCTTAAAAGAATAATTCCTTTTGTTTGCAGTTACCAATACACCTGAAAAACTAAATCTGCCTGGTTCAAGTAAATCAGTGAAGTAAAGTCAAAATTCAGAAGACAGTTATTATACTAGCCCACATGTAACTGCAAGCTAATCCTGTTGCTCCTTGAGCTGGTCAGTTGTGCTCTTTTGTAGCACTAAGAACTAAAGACCTGTGAAAACCACCTGCTCGGGCACCGGAGTGCCTCAGAAAGGCAATGGGCTTGATTGGCATGCTTAGAAAAAGACCTTCGTCGATCAGATGTCACCAGTTTGAGAGTATGTATGACATCTGAGATATGCATCTATCTAATGCAAACAGCAGCACACAACAGAGTATCACGAGAGTAAAACTGGGATTACAAAACTATATCAATGGAGAAACAGCACAGCAGAAGGGCACGTTAGAGGTATGTCAGAAACTCAGTCAAGTTTCAGGCATAGGATTCACTGCAGGACAGCTGAGTCTCAAGTCTTACCTCCAAATTGGGTGGATTTTTTAAAAGAAAAAAATAAGCAATTTTACATGTGAGAAAAGAAGGAAAATATCACTCATTTGACGTATGAATATCTTATGAGAATGACTCGGTACAGAACAGCCTTCACATCTTGAATGGTTGTACTTCTTTTTACACACATCTATACAAACATATGTTTTATCATATGCTTCCTCGCGGGCCTAGATTAATTTGAACATTTTTCAGCCTAGAGCACCTAATGTAAGCTGCACTGTACTCTCCCAGTACTCTGCCCAGGACTGCGGTGTGTACACTGGGCGGCCACACTGCCCTCAAACCCTTCCCCCAGGGGGATGCAGCTCTACCTTACTCTTCTTGCCCCGCGCCTCGCTGTTCGCCAGCTCTTCCTGCAGCAGCTCCACGCGCTTGGCCAGCTGCTGGTTTCTGAAGGACAGGCTGTCCATCTCCTGCTCCACCTTGCGTAGGCTCTGCTCTCTCTGCTTCAGCTGCTCCTGCGAGTGACACACAAGGGAAACAATACTGTCTCCTCACTATCCACAATGTGATGCAGCCTAACCTAAGAGGCACAGTACACATGGCAGGGTTGAACTCTGGACAGGATTTCAGTCAATCGCAGGATACGCACACATGCACAAGGGGGATTTGAGAGGCACCAGTTAACATGGACAGCATGAAAGAAAAACTGAAGTCCTCAGATCTGTGATCCGTCATCCGGGAGAGAAACAAAAAACAGAGTTAAGCTACAAAAGAGCAGTAATGCACCCCAGAGCAATACCGAGTACTCCTGCAGAGGCTGCCATTGGCTGCCATTGTAAAGCCATGGACCCTTCTGTAACAAGGGTGGCAGGCCAAGAGTGGTGATGTTATCGCCTACCTTGAAAGAGCTCGAGTTGGCCTGCTCATCCACCACTGCCTTCTTCAACACCTGGTTCTGTGCACGGAGCTGGAGGAAACAAAACTACAGTGAATCCCAGGCACACATACACACAGGCATGACATGAGTAGTTCAAGCAGATAGCTATGTCAGCATGTGTAGGCTGCAAAGAAACAAGTAAAGGTTTATTCCATACTGAAAAGAGAAGAAAAGAAACCCACCCGAAGAAGGCTCCACAGCCAAAATGTTGTTTCTTTTCATTGAATAGACTTTTACTTGCGACACTACATAAGGCTGCACTCAAACAAATGGCTCAGTGTATATGGGCAGATTTAGACATTTCAATTGTTTTCCTACAATTTATTTCTTAACCATTTAAAAGTGTAAGTCTGCTAAACTGCCTAACACCGTAAACTTCATTGTCTTTTGCAGATGATGCACATTCCTCTAGCTGTTCAAGAAACACTATCGAGGCCTCATTTGCATTAGCTCATTAACTAAGCCGTTACTTGTTAACTTTTTAACAAGTAACAAGGCAAAGGTAAAATTACTGTAGCAGAAAAGCAGCACTGTATTTCATAAAATGAACAACAGATCCGTAAAACTTTCGTGATCGGATTCACTAAATGAGATAAATTACAAGAGACTCTAATGTATGTTTAGACCTAATGGTTTACTAAGGTTCAAACATGGGCTT
Source organism: Lepisosteus oculatus (assembly GCF_040954835.1). Taxonomy (NCBI): domain Eukaryota; kingdom Metazoa; phylum Chordata; class Actinopteri; order Semionotiformes; family Lepisosteidae; genus Lepisosteus; species Lepisosteus oculatus. The sequence goes on from NC_090712.1 coordinate 12,817,478, forward strand.
GACTAGACTCTGGTGTTGCTTTTCTAAAACAGCAACAGTAGGCCTCCTGAGTGACAACCTCACCAGTCACGCTATTCATATAAGACTGTAAAACAGTCTTCTGGTGGACAAGTGAAGGAATGTAGACTGTCTACTTAAATTTTAAAACGTTCTGATTAAATGGATGAACTGCAGCTTTTCTGTGCTGCTCTGCCCTGTCCTAAAGAGTCCTAGCACTCTGTAACCCACTGAGCTCAGAAACTGTACACATGTGTGACTGCAGGCATTCCATCACCCTGACCTGCATGTCCTGAGTCTCCAGGCATACTACATACATATAACACAATGCTACTGCCTGAGCACTAGGGCCAGGCAATAAACTTCATCTGAACAGAAAAAAATCAATATCACTTTAGTTAGGGCTGGACTTGCACATTTCACGCACCTCTACTACTGATTAACTGCCTAAAAAAAGCCTAATCCTGACTATCGCCCGAATTTAGATTCCAATTGTTATATTTACAATACTATTAAGACATGTATGTAAACAGATATAACCAAGACGCGAACTAAAATGTTATTTAAATAAGACCTACCTAATTGGGTTGGGGAAACATTTATCAAAGCGCGCATATCCACCAAGTAAAAAAGCTCTTAAAAACAGCCACAATTCTTAAATCTTCCATCACTTGGTTCTTATTTACTCTGCGAAAGTGATGTATATCCTGCACTTCTATGCATAACTTCATTAATGCAGTCTGAAGAGTGAGCCAGTAAATAAGGAAGTTTCCATTCATGCTCGGTGCTTTCATTACAGCGCTTAACCAAAATGATTTCACGGCACCGTTAAAACGTTGAAGTAAATAAAACATCATCAGTTAACATGAAGTGGTAATGAATGTTAGCTCTATACAGAGAGATATCAAGTCACCCGACTGATCCTATACTCTCCACACCGGTAAATTAGCTCGTAAACTAAATGTTAAAGTATATACTAAACGTATGCTCACCTTTGAGTACTCCTGAGCCAGCTTTGTATATTTGGCTTGCAAATCGGTGGCCATCCTTTCCCCCTTTAAAAAGCTGAATATGAATATCAGCAGTCTAACGAGTCAATCTGCGCTTTGACAGCAGCCACTGTCACTCAGAGAATGTACGGCGCTGACAGTACGTCTACCCTGCTTCTTATCGTCCTGTCACGAAACTCAGACAATCCATCTTCATAACATAATAGCGTCCAACAAGAGTTTTAAACATTAATACCGGAATTGCCCTGCAGAATGGCGTCTCCTTTCAAGCAGGGTTCGCCTCCTATGTCGCTAGGACTGTCTGCCTTCTTAAATCTCGGCTAACGAGTGCAACGCGTTAATATCAATGACAGCTTTTCTTCTACTGTTTACGTTTTTCAGCGCTAAAAAGGCATTTACTAGAACTAATCACACATAAAAAAAAATCCATCATCACTTGCACGATCAGGCTATCCCAAACATTCTCATACAAATTCGCTCGGCACAACACTACAGGCCTCAGCTTCCGGCTTCTAGTTCAAAGTTCAACAAAACACACGTGTGAAACCACGGAAGCCCGTCAGGCTCTATAGGTGGCTAGTACGATTCTGCCCCCTAGTGGACGGGTGTGTAAAAGACACATTTAATTCATTTCGATGTACCATTTGCTGTTTACTAATTTAACTTTCCTCGGTTTATTTTTATTTATTTAGAATAAAAAGTTGACATTGTTCTGAATCCAGCCTCATCATCAGCTGAATGCCAGTTACAAATGAGAATAGGTCATTTGGGTTAATTGGGTTCATTTGGTTTCTGAGGAGAAGGATATCATGCCTTTTATGAACAAATTAGGACCTTTTTTAGTCACCAGTAAAGTTCAGACTGTGTGACACAGCAACTATTCCATGCCAGAATCTGCACTACATAGCAGATTGGGAGGAGAAGTGAGAAATTTCTTCACCAACTGAATTAAGGGGGAACTTCAGACAAGACAGGTATTGTGCAAGCCTGGCTAGGCAGCAATTTAACCAGGGCACAGCAATCAAAATACTAGCTCTTACAAACAGTGCTATAGAATTATTAACAACTAAGCAGTCTCTTTAATGCCTCCTCCAAAGAACTACCGTTCTATCAGCATACTCATTGTACTGGTGTATTAGCTTGCCAATTCTGGTCCAGAGAGAAGAACACCATCTAGTGGTTCAGCAGCACCATTTATAGAAGCTATCTGGTTCACTTTACAAGATTTTCAATCTACTGATCCTTCCCAGCCTTGCTTAGCTTCCAGATTAGATCAAGCTATAGGGTGGCAATGCCACTGTACCAGCTAGTAGATTCAAGCTTCATCAATCTATTTCCTGAAGGATCTAAAATCTATACCTTTGGTACCCAATTCGAGCTGACTTTGATGTCAGTCCTTTTTTTGGTTAAGCTACCCACAAACAAAATCATTTGGTTGTGCTACTGTTCACTTTCCAATTTATTAAGGTGAAACTAAGGTGTTGTTCAAAAGCTGTTACTTACATGACCATGTCAAAGAAACCCAGGTCAAGCTCCATAGAACCAAAAAGACCGTATGACAAAAACACGTAAGCAATGGTACCTTATTCTGCTGGACTTATAATGGACTTATCTCACATATCCATGAACCAAATCTGGAACAAGAGGCTTTTATCATATAATTATCCAATAAGACCTCTGTAGAAGACCATTCACACCTATCCCTCCAAGACTCTCACAGCAGACCTGAGACTGGCTTAGGGTGCAGAACCCAGCTAAAATACGAATCCCGCTAGTATCTCTTTCCTGCATAGATTTTAAACCCAGAGAAACAAGTTTAGTAGGATCAGTGTTAGGTAGCCCTTGTGTTTATTCGTTGCACTTGACAGTGTGCAGCGAGGGCACTGGTGACCTGTGTGAAAAGATAATGCATACCTTTACCTGTGTGAGCCTCCGTACCCGATTGATAAATCTGGAATCAATGCTAATAGGCTACCATAAGATTAATAATCTGCATCTGTCTGGGGCATTATTACAGCCCCAAACTAATCAGCAACAAGGAAATCCCCCCAGACCTGTCCTGTAGCTGTTAGTAATGTGTATCCTCCTGGCTGTCATGCTGTCCTTATACACACGCCACTGCGCTGCCGGGGGCTCTGTCTGGTTGCCTGGTAACTGTTGGCGTGGTGCAGTTGCCAGGGCGGTGTGTGGGGGGAGGGGTGGGCTGCACTCCTGCGGGATTGCGACTGTTGGTTGAAGGAGAGGCCGGGGTGGGCTCCACCAGCAGTTCCGCTAAACTAAATAATTTGGGTTAGATAATTGGATTTAGGGCATGTCTGGACAACCAGCATTTGGAGGTTGTGCTGTTCAAACATCCCCCACTGATTAACAGACGCACGTGACAACTAACGAAGCCACTGTCAAAGGCCGTCTGCCATTGACACAAAGCAAATAATGAAAAAAGTAAAGCTCAGTGGTGTCATCACAAGCCATGTTAGGTTTTTTTTTACCATTCGGGCATTACAGTGATTCTTCATTTATTTCTACTGTAAAACTAAAACATGGAAAATGCTCTTCCACATGGCTGGGCAGGGTTTGAACACATCCATTAAGTCGTTCTCGGGATTTTCTTATACACTGCGGACCTGCTGCGCCTTTGACAAGAAGTGATTAAGAGCGAGTATATGCCATCTTGACATTCTCACTACACCACTCTGAAAGCTAAATGCAGGCACATTTACAAGTGAGAACAAGGGGACGCGTTGATTCTACACAGGGCTGTGGGAGTTTGGAACACGCTGTGCAGCCATGTTGACGACAGTGGTTCCCAACTCAAGCTCATTCTCACCAGCCACCAGACAGGCCAGGCTGAATGGGTCCCATCTCTTTGGTAACCTTTCTTGAGGTTTCTTTCTTCTTAAGGGGTTTTCCTTATTGCTGCACACAGCACAGGGCAGGAAACTGTTGTGCTGCAGTCGCACAGTATCAAAGAGCTCCTCAAAAACAAAGCTCCGACATTCTAAAATAAGGCTGTTTTCTTGTCTTTTTGATCATGCATGTCAGGCCTCTTCACACCCCTGTTTTACCGTATTGGTCGAAAGCTGGTGCGCCTTATTGAAAACATCAGTGCTGAAATGTAGCTGAAGGAGGATGAACATGACAATTCTAACTCTTGTCACTAACACATGAGTTAGATGGCTTGGCACAACACCACACATCAGCACAGGAGGCACGGTGGGTGAGCTTAGCTGAGGCATTGCTTCCTGAACTACTATTCTTGCTGGGTTCAAAAGAAAGGGGAACTGCAACAGTGCTATGCGGGTTCCTCTGCAGATTGTGACTCCTGCCCAGTGAATATCAAAAGCCTCTGCAGACTCATCAGTTGCCATGGACAACTATCTGACAGAAGGTTCTGATAGCTTATTAACCCCTCTGTTCTTTTCAATTGCTAAGATTTCTTTCCATTCCTTTTCTTTAAGGTAAATGTGTCACTGCTCACTATTCTTGTGCAATGTCCTCCATTAAATAATGGGAAATGAACAAAAGCACACAAAATGTGTTCGGGATATTTACTTTTTCAGGCATTTCACTGAAATAATTATTTCTCATATTTTCTTATTTCCAGGTCCTTTTGATGTTACAGTTAATAGGGATGCAGTCACGCTGGGGCTGGTCTCAATATCACTACTACTCACAGTGTCTTTCATTGTGTCACTTTGGATCTTTCTCTGCTTGTAGCCGTCTAAAATTACAAAGATACCTCTTACAAAAGGTGTTAAGCTGTTTAGACGAGCCGTCATTTAGTTTGCAGAATTGAGTTAGTGCAGAACTTGTCTCAGCCCTCACTAGGACAAGCAGTGAATGGATCGTTTGGTAATTCAGTCTTAAAGCAATTTGAGTTGGGTGATTGAATGGAAAAGAAGTGCTGAAGATTAAAAATTATTTCTGAAGAAGCACACTTTGCTTACGTGTTAGTTACTGTTTTTAACTCCACTAAACAGTTAAAATTGTCTCAAGTTTACACTGTGGATGGGGTGAATTTGCTGTGTGATTTTCTTCTAAACTCACTAGGATACCAGGTTTTTGTCAGGAGCCTTTGAAAACCTCCAACTCCGGCCCTGACAGTGAGGCTGGGGCTGACCATCCTGGGAAACCAGCAGGCTTTTACTACTGAGGCTCACTGAGAAGGTTACAGCTGTGCAACTCCAAGAGAAACCATCACTGTGTTTTCTCCCCAATAAGAATGATGAAAGATCACTGAGGAAGACAAATATTGGAATGCTCATTCCTAGACAGGTTTCTTCCAAATCCTGCTGATTAATGACTGAGCGAATGAAGACATCAAGAACACGAGAGACATTACCCAGGGACTAAGAAGTGAGACATTGATTTATATATCAGAGACTTTCGCAGGCACATTCCCTTCGAGGCTCGATGTCTGCGTTTTGAGGTACACTCTACCATGGCTGCCACAGCACTGCCTCCTGTCAACCAGGCCTGTTTCTGTTACAGTTTAGTCCAAAGGCAGCTGTGTAAAGAGGCTCTGTCTCTGTGACACTGACCTGGCACACAGCAAAGCTATGACAATACGCTACTGGTTTATGTTTCGCTATTATTTCAAAGAAATACACTTACAACACCCTGAAGGGTGTAAGAGTGTATAGTGTGGCAGTTAATGCTTGAGAGCCTCTCCATTGACTACGCTTGTTAGCAAATGGGAGAACAAAGCTGCTGAATAATACATAAACCACTTTCACCTGATGCACTCTGGCTAATTAAAGGAAGGCCCTAGTTTTTACTGCCCATATTCAATGGCATTAATTATGAATACTGCAAGAGAAGACATCTGCATATTTCTAAATGGCACTGTTTAAAAGCACTTCTTTGTTGACAAATAAGACAAACACATTTAATTTTTCTATATGCATTTTGTATGATACAAATCCATCCTCGTGTCCCCTAGGTGGTACAGTGCAAAGGTATTGAGAGATGTCTCTTTGGTAACAGGAGCAATTTTGGCTCAGTGTTGCTGCTTTACTTACCACAACACTTTCTCTTGCTTAGATCAAGAGCCCCTGATCCTCGGTGGAGTATGACAAAAACACTGGTGAAAAAACGTGATGCAGTCCCGGTATTTGCAAGAAAATGTGTATTTTACTGTATAGCTCTGGCCATTCTTACACTTTGAACTTGAGTCCCTCACTGTTCACTATCCTAACTGCAGGTTCCTCTACAACCAAGTTCACAGAAGAGGGACTTTTAGCCCAGGCCTAGAAAATGTTCCAGGCCTAGAAAAAGTTGTATTAAAGTCTGGAAAACTCCACAATTGTGAAATAATTTGCTTTTCATCATTAAACAGAAGTATTTGTTTCAGTTCCTTTGTAAAACTGTACCATTCAGCCACTAGCAAAACCACTAGCCCTCAGGTTGAGTATTTGTTATTCAAAAATTCGCGATGTAGTTTTTGTTCAATACTCAGTTGAAATTAAAATAATTTAAGTTATTTTCAACATTAACATCTATATAGTTGTCATGAGAAATGCTAGACTCTACCTACCAATCTGTTGAATCTATTAATCTATTAAAGTAATTAATTCACTCAAGTACATTAAGTACATCTTGCCAGAATGAATGAGGTCCTAATAAATGTAGAAGGTTATTAATAAAATAAGAACAATAAAACATTTAATTATTTAATAACTATATTTCAGATACAGTGTGTCAATTCTTGTGTCTGCAACTATACATTATTTATTAGGTTCACAAAGGCATCTTACAATGAAAATATGATGTGTTGTAAAGAGCCTGTTATATCAGAGACATACATTACTGCATGCTGATGTGTGAATAAGTGCAGAAGATGTTATAGCCCAGTATAGGAGATCACACAAAGGGCAACAAAAAGAACATGCATAAAAATGATAGAGAAAGACAAATATTTCAATGGTTCCCAATTGCTGAAATTGTCTGACACCACTATTAATAAATGTAAGGCTATTGGAATTTTTATTTCCCTGCTTGTTTCAGAACAAGAACAGTCCTTTAATTAAAATGTGGAAAGAAGTTATTAATCATAGTCATGTTAAACTGTTTCTGGTTAATACCCCGATTGAATTTGTTTTTTCAGAGTACAGAAAAAGAAGGCGTTTGTCTCAGGTTCGAACAAGGTAAATGTAATTGTTTTGAACAAAATCATTAATCTACAGCTGCTTTTTTATCATGTAAAAAAAGAGTACGATGGCATGCAAGTACAGACAGACAGGTGCAGGCGAGCAAACACAAACACTTAAGCTCTTTTCGGTACCCGGTCTAATTCAGTACCACACACTTGACATTATAATCTTCAACCTTGCTAGCTGTATAAATCTCTATGTTTTGCTAGTTTGCTAGTTTTTTAATATACTTAAGACTCAAAAGAGTTTGATATTTCCAAATACACTTTGGCATCTTCCTCAAATTTGTAAAGCTTGCTAATTTTACAAGGGTCTAGGTCACAGATGCAAATTCAGACAAGCATTGGCACAGTGATTCCTAAATACCTCTATTAATCCTAAACATTTGTAACATTTTTTTCCAATGGTACTTCATACCGTGCTTTGGCATTATCAATGCTATATACAATAGTACCTTAAATGTTGGTTTGACAGTGTTCAGTGCTATATTGAGTGGTACTCGGAGGTATGACAGGGGTTTACAGTGTGAAATTCAATGGTACTTTCCTTAATAAACTGTATTGTCTTCTACATGGTATGTGTGATAATATTTTCAATATAAAATATGGTATTTTTCACAGTGGACTAAATGATAAACTAAATGGGAAATGATATATGTGATTGCACAATGAGTGGTATTTTTAGCATTGTGCGTTGTATTGTTTAATTAGCTAGAGACAGAGAAGTGTGGGGATATTTAAAGCTGTTCCTGCTTTTGGGGGACATGTGCAAACACATATAAAGTATATATATGTTTCTATTTGAAAATATATTAAAATGTATTACAGCTTGATGAATTAACCAACCTACTAGCCAAAGACAAAATAAAAACTTGATAGAAATAGCTTGTGGCCCTAGCTGTGACTGTCAAAGCTAGGTGTGTACAAACAATGGTGGAATTGTTAATTTATCTCCGCAGTGCACAGAAGACAAGCAGCCCACATTGAGCTGCAGACAGAAACATCACTGTTTTCCACTAGCAATGCAATGTCATGAAACAAATGTGTTAACAAACTGATGGCACAATAACTAAAGTGATATGGCACAGATGTCTTTTATTAGGAAATGGAAGTCCGCAATGACAGTGGTACAAGACAAGATGCATGGTAAGTCAATAAATAAAGTTAATTTGAAAATTTTGTGCTTCACAGTCAGGGAAGACTTAATTTCTCAACTTAGTACTGTTTCCTATTCACACATATATAATGGGTGCCTTCATAATAAATTATCCTGAGCAATTCATGCAACCTGATTTGGACCCCTTGGTCATCATTGAATTTCTGACCTCAGCACAGGTGCTGCTCTGAGGAAGAAAGCAGCCCTTGTAGTTATAGAAGGACATAGAGCAGCAGGACAAGAAGAGTGCCTATATACAGTGAGCTTACGAACCTTGCGGTGTGGATCTTGTACTGCAGATTTGCATATTGTGTGGTAAAATTGAAGGAGTTCTCCAAGGTTAAAGTATGATTACAAGGTCATGTTGTGGTGCAGGAATGGCTTGAGAGAGCAGCCAATATCATTTTATTACAAAGCCCTAGTGAAGCAGTGGTGAAAGCCTAGTCTGGAAGACATGTTGAAAAATGAAAGTTTTACCCACCTGTAAATTTGGCCAATACTTTACAAATTATCTTTGTTTACTGACTTTAGTTTATGCTGGACACTACAACATTTTATATGGGTTTAAGTCAGGATTGTTACTGTTGTAAAATACCTGAATATTTCCATCAACTGTCCACGATACTGTTCATTTCTTTCGAAATATAAGGCATTGTGGGTAAATGTAAGTGATGTGAATGAACTACCACAGGTAGAGAGCCAAGCTTCATAAGGAAATAAGATACTGCCGAAAAAAAAAATGTATTTTAAGTTCAAGAGGGAAGATAGCAGCTGATTTCATTTTATTTGGTGTTTTAAATGTTTTCATTTGACTTAAACAAGTCCGCTCTTTAAATTTCGCATGATTTTTTACCTGAGAAGTGTGGCAGATCCCTCCTTTAGGATAGCTGTTTCAACAGCACTTCAACAAACATATAAACTCAGAAATTCCTGGGTCCTGTATTTATCAAAGGTTGAATTGAATATAATAATGAAATCATACAAAAGTCTTTTCTCTTTGCTACCCCCACCCTTACTAGGTGTGTTTACTCTATATATAGGTTACCTACTGTATATCTGACTCCACCTCTACCTACTATATCTTACTCTACTAAGCACTATTGACAAATAGCACACATTGTCTACTGACAACAGGGAAGGAAAGACTCACCTTTTATGCACAAACCCACATGTGCAAATCACTTTCAAAACACTTAATAATTCATTTATATACAATTACACACTGCAAGTTAACTATTTACTGTGAAGTGTATAAACCACCTCACTGGCGGCCTCTAATGGCGATCCCATTGTCATTACAGCTTCTGAGCGTTATTCAATGGATAAACCACACAGGTCAGGCATAATTCTATAACACCACCAGAGCTTAATAATGACAGAAATATGTTGTCTCAACATTTAATCTGGGCTGATTCTATACACTATTTTTCATTTGAAATATTGTCATAACTTTTACCAATAATATTTTAGTAATTTCACATCCACAGTACGTTTTTGCTAATGGCGTGCACCGATTTAACTTTTAAGAAATTTTACAACTGGAGTTTTTTTATGCAATTTTAGCGCTCATGTGGACAGCTGGAATATGTATAAATGAATATTTCACAGCTTCTGGATATTGAAGGACTTTGAAACAGTTGAAAAAAAACTGCAGATGGAATTTATTGATCATACTGTGTATTTCTGAATTTATTAAAAATTTGTGAGAAGTAAAATCACATCTATTTCTACATTGCATTAAGAGTATAAAACTGCCTTGGAGGAACCCTTTTTCCAATACAGCACAGCTGTATTATACTAAAATATTAAAAAATAATTATAAAAACAACTAAAGCGACTTTAATCTGCACATTCTCTCATCATATAAAACTGATTATTTGACGATATTCATTATATAACGCCTACCGCTGCAGGATTTTATGAGCTTATCCTTTTTTATTTTGTAGGGAAAAATCACAGAATTTAAAGCAGATTACAGTACATCTATATACTGTACATGCCACATCACTACTCACTTTAAACTTATAATGCTCGATCAAACTAATGACGAATGCCATTCTTCTGAAATTAATAAGACAAACCGAAGAGTTGTGGGACATGTTACTTGTTGAATGTCTGGGATCTCTCCCGTATCACCTGTTGGAGCAGGGTTAGGATGAGGTAACCACATTGTCCTCGCATTTCGTCAGAGAAGCAGCAATACCAGCAACTTCCCAGGCACCTCCAGGGACACCGTGCAAAAGGCACCCCAGCTCTGATCACTGCTAACTTTCCGCTCGTGCCCTGAGGAGCTTGTTCTCATTCTCCATGTGTAGTACAGGAGTTGTATCTGAGCTGAGATGCAAAGAAATAAATGGAGATTCCACAGGTGGGAAATGTAAAATGAAAAAAAAAAGTCTGCTCACTATACACCAGCTATCAGTGGGGAGAACAGAGCAATTTCATAGATGAGGATTATTAGTAGATCATAATTGGTACAGGCCAATGGGAAATTTGACCAGGACCAGGTTACACCCCTACTCTTTTCAAGAAACACCCTGTGATTTCTCCACGGAGAGTCAGGACCTCAGTTCTACATCTCACCCAACAGTGACTTTGTTTTACAGCATAGTGTTCCCGTCAATATACCGGTATATTAGGACCCACACAGACCGCAGGGTGAGCTCTCCCTACTGGTCCCACTAACACCTCTTCCAGAAGCGACCACAGCTCTGCCAGGAGGTCTCCCACCCAGGTACTGGCCAGGCTCACACCTGCTGACCTTCCGGGGTTCTGGGTGATATAGCTGCAAGCTTGACCGTCTCAACATTAACTGAAAGGCAAGCAAATATCCTGGTCACTCCCTTCAGAGAATGTACTGACTGGCAACAGCTGTTTACTTGGTAAAAGTGCCCTACTTTTTTATTCCACACCGTCACAGGTCTCAGTGCAGTAGGTGGAAAAACCTGATTTACAAGAAAAGCAGAGTAAATCACATGAGAATGGAAGCTAAAAAGAGCAAACAAAAAAAAAACATACAAAACGTGTATAACAAGAACATTTTATTCAGTAATACCATATATAATGCAATTGCATATCTTTGGCGAAAATAAACTTTATAAACATTTTATTAACAGAGGTTAGCATACAAAAACCAAAGGTTTGTCTGTCTAACAGACATGGCAGACAACAGACGCAAACTGATACTGGATTGGCAGCTTTTAATTAAATGTTAAAAAAAATATCAATCTTTGATTAAATTATAGAATAGATTCAAAAGATTCAGTATGCCAACCCTATATCACTTAACCAGCTTCTAATGTCACCTGGCAAATACTGTCTATGACAAAGTCACCCTGGTTCTTCTGGCTAGTTGGCTAGAAAATACTCAAAGCTTACAATACACTGGTATGTACCACCCCCCCACACACACATGCCTTCAATATCTTTTCACATTGAAGTCCTCTGTGATGATCCTACAGAATGTTCTTCTATAATCTATAGATTTCTACATTTACATTCATAGGGATATTTCCTATTATGTAAATTAACCCTAGAATCATAATGAATATTCACTGTATGTTCCAAAGATAACCAAACTTTCTACTTTTACCTATGGATTTAAGGCTGGTATCACCTTGCTTAGGCAGTCATTTTCAATGAACTTTTAATGAAAACAATAACTGAAAGAGCTTAAGCTCAGAAGTCTGTCCAGGATCCTCATCCTCTGATGGCACTACAATCTGATGGATACTTAATACTAACCCTGGAAGCCAAAATCAAGACCTGGGATGTCTCCCCCACCACAGATGTCCTGGCCAGTTTGGTTTAATTGTTCTAATTGAAAGTGGATTTCTAGGTTGGCAGCTTAAAACTGAAGTTGTGCGGTTACACACATTTATCTTTTATTTAAGTACCCATAAGGAACTAACAATGATTATTATACTTTTCATTTCAAACAGTTAATAAGCAGGTGCACAACCCCAGTCCTGAGGGCTTACATCTCAGACTATCATAAAGGGTCTCTTTATACCTCTAGCAGAACGGTGTCAAACTGGTCCAAATAAGCCTATTACTTTATTAACTGGATAGTTCAGAGTTCAGATAGAAGAAAAACCTGCAGATACTGAGGCTTTCCAGGACTGGACCTGTGCACCTCTGACGTATAAAAGTCATCGTCAATTCTTAAACACGAATTTTGATATCCATAGTAATGACACAGATAGATACAGCTCTCTTTATAAGGGTTGGTCGGTAAGTTCAAGCAACACATCTACTTTGACTTTTCAGCAGATCTCCTTGACTTCAGTTCACTTCACCTACTTCTGAAGTTATCTAAGTCAGCCAAACAAAAGAGCTCTAGAGGTTGCCCTCGCTTGCCTCTTCGTGTTTTGCCTGGAGCACAAACGGGAGTTTTACAGTTGTGTCTCAGGGTCACAACTAGTGGTGAACACTGGTGATCTAGTTGGCTAGATGATAACCAGCAGCTGAGAGTCTGATTCCTTTCATTGAAGCAAAATCACGAGCACCGATATTTCATAGCACGCTTTCTGCATTCTTGACAATACTCATATCCACACCAATTATCATCAAAACTCTTCCAAAGAGGCTTCTGAGATAATCTGGTGACACTAACCCTCCACACATGAACTCAGCAGACATGATGACGTCAAATATAAGGGAATTCCATCACTACATACAACCATCCTATATTGATACATTTTAGTGGGTTTGCCATCTTCTTTGACAAGGGTCAGTTTGTAATGAGCTCCACATTTTATACGGGTGGCAGCTTTACCTCGAAATGTGTACTGTGGCCAAGTAGACAAACATCTCCCATCTCTACCAAATGTCATCTAACAGCCGTTACAGACTTGATGAACAATGTCCGCATGATTCGCACATTTCAATTTATACTTTATCAATCGTTTCCGTCTATACATACAGATCTTTAAAATCCAGGAGAATGGCAAATATAAATATACAAAAGGAAGAGCACCCTAAAAATCATATGAAATTAAAACAACAGCAAATAAAAAAAACATTTATACATAATGTTATCACCCATCCCACCTCAGTAGAGGTGAAGTATATGGCAGTGAGAATGTCACCGACAGCTCTAATCAGAACACTGTCATATCCGTTCCTCGGAGAGAGGGCCAATCACCCCCTGACACACAGGGGCTCAGTAAGTGCTGCAGTCCTCCCTGTGTGATTAATCACCTGTCTTAGCTCAAGCACCGGAGCTGCCAGCTCTTTCTCTGAACACGTTATTCGCCCCTTTCAGCAAAGGGTCAAGGGCAGTATGAGTTATTACAACTTCTGCATCTTCTGTTACCACACTTATGTAACCACTTGGAAAATGTAACAAGGCAGGAAAACAGCTGCAAGGGTGGAGTGGACAGAGGGGTTTGTGGCCTAGGGAAGCCAAGAGGATAAAAGGTACTTCCACTGGGGACCTGGTCAGCTACCAATGGAGTTTCCACATTTGGGCTCCTCTGAGGGACAGGGGTCCACAGGGAAGGGCTATTTCCTAGATCCAAAGCATACATTTTGTTACTCACACTGCTTAAGTACTTCGACCCTGTTTTCCCTGATTTCCTTTATTTTTCTCTGCATTTCTGTTCAGAACTGACCGTGTAACAGCGAGCTGTCTATACATCGTGCAGGTAGTGCACTTTGTGCCATTTCCTCTGGCACCTCAATGACACTATTCCAAAGCCCACGTCAGCTGGCACCTGGGTCTGCATTAAAGCACATGCCGCATGTGACCTCCAGCTGACCGATTCAGGGCTAGTTTCACCTGACCCTCAAACAGTGGGGGCAGCTATATGCGTGAGATGCTTGTGCAAAGGAGAGGAGTGACAACCTACTACCTACACTGGGACAGAGTGCAAAAAAGCTTTCACATAAACTGAAAAAATACTGCGGTTTGTCACGATTTGGCCTTAGAAATCAAAGAACAACAGTAAAGAAGACATTAGCGCATATGAACACAGCTTGTTCACCTAGGGAAACTAAAGAAAGAACTGAGGTCTGCCATGCATGTACAGAATCAACCTGTGGGAATGACGACTTGCCCTGGAACCTTTCATATATTTGCATATATTACAGGCATCCCAAACACTCGAACTGCATGATGGGTAGACAACTAAAAGAAACTTCAGTGAAGATCAACACTCAACCCATAACTTAACTAAACTTTCAGAATTTTTTGTGAACGGGAGAAATCAACAATTGTTTTTCTGCTTTCGACAGTGTCTTTGTAAGCTCCTGTCACTATCTCTGTGGTACTTCTCATTACACCGGGATCTCTGCGTCTCTTGTCCATGTATCTCGCTCTGTAGCCCACACGCACACACGCACAGTCACACGCGCTCAAAAGGCAGAGGGGCCGGCGTGTTGTCACCACAGGGATAGCCACTCCACCTCCAACACACCTTGCATAGGATCTGAGCTGAAATCGTCTGAAAGGCTGCCACGATTAACCTGTTTCAGTTTGCACAAAGAAATATGAAAATGAACAAAAACAATGACAACAACAGCCACAATAACAGGGTCTGTTTCTGCTGAAGAAGTTGCGGATGGCCCGTTGAATTCTGAACAGTGGCAGACTCGCTCCCAAATGCACTTTCCAAGATTTGTTTTAAACTTCCTGCTTTAAGTGTCAGGTTTTCAGTATCCGCACGTCCGTCGGGTTATTTCGTTTCTGCTGCCAAGTCCACTTGTTCCTTTGAAGTTCAAACATGAGGCATTTAACTGCTGAAAATGGTTTTGTTAGGAAGCCGAGGTTTAATTGAGGTTTCATTCCGTCTGACAAAGTCCTGCTTCAAGTCACCTCTGCTGCTTCTCTATCATCAGCTCAGACTTTGCATCAACTACCAAACTGCATCTTTCAAGAAAAAGGAAACCCAAAAATTACAATAAAAAAATAAAACGAGAAGTTTTGGAATAATTATTGCATTTCTCTTTGTCTCATAATTATATAACAAAAGTCTTCTAACAAAAACGATGGCAATTGGCAACTTTTTTTTTTCTTTTTTACACCTTGGTAGAAGAAACCGAACTACGACTACAAGATGGATAGGTGTTCCAATTTGTATTTTACATCCATGCACTCATCCTTAGTATAAATATTTTCACTTGTATACGGACAGACTTGAATGGGAAGGAAGCATGCAACTGTCCAATTTCTGAAAACTCCTTTAGGTTTCTGAAGCCTTGAACTGCTCCGACTTCTAAAACCAATTCAAGTCGGCAGCGTTTCTGGAGCCGTTTCCAGTAGCAAAAGTCTCAATATGGCTTTGATCTCCTGTGTGAATGATAATATTGCCATGTGGGGGATATTTTGTGTCAAACAAATGAGATTGATTCACCAAACGTAAGAAAACACTGGGGGGAAGGGAGGAGAGAGGCGCCCTATTTTTTGCTTTTTCTACTCTTGCTCTTGGCTGTGCGTCTGGAGGCATCCAGGCAGGTGCGGATCCCAGCCAGGTGAAGCAACGACCCAGCGGCCTCCTTCAGCTCCTCGTCGATCTCTGGCTTGGCTTCCCTGCGGGCTTTCTTCCCTGGGGGGCCCTTGGCACGGGGCCGGGGGGCACTGCCGCCGCCGCCGCCGCGCTGGGACGCCCCGTACCCGCTGTCCCCCAGCCGCCCCTGCGCCTCCTCCGGCTCCTCCGCCAGGTCGGAGTCCTCGTCGCTGTGGAATCCCTCGCTGCCCGCCCGCCGGGCCTGGGAGGCCGGCTGGTAGCCCTCGTCCAGCGAGGAGAGGGAGGAGGTGCTGCAGCGCGAGACACAGCGCTGGAAGGATGCGCTGTAGTTGTGGTCCTCCTTGGGGTCGCTGCTGACCACTGCCACCTCCGGCCGAGACAGGTCCATCGGCCGGTCCTGTACCGCTCGGCCTGCAGCACACAAACACAGACAAAGTGCGTGTGAGCGCTCGCCGTCTATCACTCTCACTGATGCAACGCTTTCTATCCCTCAAGGAACCCACAGGACCAGAGTGAGGCTTAACAAGTGGCAATCCTTACTGTCCAGGAGTCCATCACAGGTCAAATCAACACACAAGCACTCAGGGAGAATTTAGAGACACCACTGGCTAGCACGTTTTTGGAAGCTGGAAGCAAACTGGAGCAATAGCTGAAAACTACAGGGGTAGCATGTAAACTTCTCAGGGTAGGCACCCCAGTCTGGAATCGAGCCCTGGACTCAAGAACACAAGCTATATGAAATAAAATGGATGGCATCAATGCATGTGCCAGCACCAAAGATAACATATTCAACTTCTCAATCTGTACCAGGCCAAGAAGCAGTTTGAAGTCAACCAGCACAAACGGAAAGCTTGCAAACCCAGTGCAGTAACATTTTATTCTCTCTGCCCTTGATCGGTGTCTATTCACTACAGAAAGCAGACAGCTATTATCCAAGACAGATTTGTTCATTAACCAAAATTACAAAGAGGTCCACATGAACTATCAAATTAAATATGATCAAATTATCTTTCCATGGTTTCAAAGAGACAGCTAAGCTGAAGACCACAAAATGAAGACAAAATGTCTTAAAGCTCTTTCATTGATATGCCAATAGCCCAGACTGTCTGTAAATAGAAAAAGCTTTAGTTAAAGTAAGCTACATAGTATTATCAGAGACGGTTTCTCTGTAGACAGTATGCAATTCACTGTCAAAAAGAAACGTCTCAAGGGTTTATGCAGTAATATAAAGCGGAAATATTTTCAGAAAAATTAAGAAATAGTCAAGTGACTCCTAGAAAAAAACCTATGTAAAAATATTTGCTTTAAACTCAAGACAAATTCAAGATATAAACATGATAAAAATCATGTGGAGCACCCTAAATCAGTTTTGGCTTTCACTGTGGATTTGGTCAGGAGGTGAAAACCAGACAGTTCATTTCTCTTTCGATTCCCTCTCCCCTGGACTGCCAGCTATGGCAATGCACATGGACAGTGTGGTACAGACTGTAGCCCTTGTAAGCTAAATAGCGGAATACAGACTAGAATATTAGGCAATGCTAGAGCAATTACCAGGCTTTCTCTTTATCTCTTCAAGGAACAGACACTGTCAGTGGATTAAAATGACATTACATCCAAACAGAAGCAACATAGACCCCTGTGTGTAATATCCATAACAACTGCAGATCATTCTGGTGAGAAGAGTAAAGCTATGGCAGTTAGCACTTAACATAATCACAGGACAGCTCATTTCGTTCTACATAAATAAATACAAGACAACATCATTCCTAAGTAGCACTACATTTTTTTAATCTTAAAGAGAATGTACTGGAAACAGCCTTCTAATACAGTGTGCACCTGAAAATCAGTACTGCATTCTTCTGTGGATGCAATGATTTTAACATTCAGGAATATTGTTTATGCTTTCAGAACCAGAGGACAATGCATCTTTAATAGCTATAGTAACAAAGGCCTTACATTCCATTCTGTGCTGCTCTGGGGCTGAATTTAAAAGCATCATGGCTGTGGCAGCATCAATATCAGACTCTGCAAAGACAGGGAGAGAACATGCATTAAAGAATATTTACTGTTAGCTCTTAATAAACTGAAGAGAGCTGCTATTCTGTCATAATCCCCAGCTGTGTTGAGAGCTCTTGGGCCCCACGGAGGACAGAAGAGTATAAATTATTAATCTCTATCTGAAAGAGCGAATATTCTTCACTATCAACACTTACACTGGCTGGTGGTGTTCCTGTAGTCAAGGTTACAAAAAGGATAGAGAGAGGGAGAAAGATGGATAGAGTGAAATTCTATACCATAAGGGCTGCTCTGATTGAACTTGGAAACATTGATTATTTGATGGAAGGTGTTGTTATAGTGACATAGGATACATTTTATGAAAAAATATAAAAAACAGATTTAATTGTCACCATATTTAATGTTATCAGTGCACATCCAGTAACTCTGCAGAAAGTATATTACACATCATGTTTGTAGCTGCTCATTTTGAAAACACTGTGCAAACACCATATCTATATGCAAGTTAAAACCGAGCATGTGTGCGAGTCTATTTCAGTTCCCTGGCCAGGTAAATCCTTTGCTATTAGCACAGAGGTCTTCTTAAAAGTGACCTGATGTGCCAATGTACTAAATCACACAGCTCGGACTCATCCATTCCAGATGTGGACAGTGTGCATTTATTTAAAATTGGCTGCCTTGTGGACTGTCCCTTACCGTAAGCTACCAATTCAGTCATGACCTCCTGAGTCTAAAGCTACAGACCTAGTTTTTGTGTTCTACCAGAAGCCCACCTAAAGGTGTATGAATGTATAGGAAGAATTGTCTACAATAGAGTAACCAGGTCCGTGTCTCTTATCCACTAAATCTTCTAGCATTACCTATAACACTATCAATTTAACTTCAAGCGAGATTGAGCACAACTCTGCCCATTTTCAACTACAGCTGGATGAGCAGGAAAAAATAACACATCTCAGGACCAGAAGAACTTAGTAAGGTAAAAATGGCATGTTCCCTTGTTGAGCTTTATCATGTTCAATATCTCAGATGTGCCACGAAGCGACCAGCCTTGTAAAGTGATGACAGAGAAATGTGTGTGTTGGGGCCTCACCTTTCAGAGAGCAGCTCTGGTCCTGAGGGATGAGGTGGCGAGGAGGTGAAGATGCACTGCAAGATAAACAGGAAACACAAGCTATAAGGCAGGGTAAGGTTGGGGTAATTTACAAAGACATACACACTGGTTCACTCCAGCATCAATTACTTACACTCAGTGATTTATTCAAATCGCTTTTTACAGTTTTTTGGTTATTTGCATGCCCATGAACTTATAGACAACCGACAAGACTGTAAATACCCAGATCTGTGCCCAGATCTGACAGCAAGCAGTTTTCACCCAGACCTGGTTTCTGAGCAGCAGGCCACAGCCCCACACCCAGGTCCTTCTGCATGAATGAATGCACAAGGGAACACACCAGCCTCAGCACTGCTCTGTCCCTGCTCTCACACTGCACTGCCTGACACCCGGGAAGCACTGTACAGTAGCTCCCTAATTAAGATGCATTTTTGTCTTATATCCTATCCTTTGAAGACATGTGAAAGAATGTCTCTAAAGCAAATATTCCTGCCTTTTGTAAATTGCAGCAATAACACTTAAAGTACTACAGACAAGAATTGAGTATCTAGTACCTACAGGGTGCTAGTAAAGGTAGCTGGTCTAATTAAAGAGCTATAAAAGGGGAAACTGCAGACTGTGGACCAATGAACTTTGGCACTCGTGTGAATGGGACCATAGAAAAAGCTTCCCCAGGGACAATAACAGTAGAACAGGGCTCAGTGTTCTAACCAATTGCATCCATGATGGCTTGCAGAGATGAAAGGATGGTAAACAACTATATGACTGCGTTCAGTGTTCACTGTCATTGTCCACATGTTCCCTCTGGTCCTATCTGTGTATGTGCAAATTTACAAAGATCCACACTTTTCCGTCTTTAAGACTCCCATATATGTTAGAGTTCAAATTTTTGACTCCACCACAGTCAGGAGGGATCTGCATGTCCTCCAGGCTAACAGACCAGTCAGTTTATTCTAATGTGTACAGATATTCGACAGGCAGTCAAACCACAACCCGTAATGTTGCAGATGAGCAGAGTTATTGATACATTTTATGTTAGAGTATTTGATGACTTAAACAACTGCAGCCCTGACTTGTTATACTGCCTTAGGCATAAGCTAGGTGGTTGGGGTCTATCCTACAAGCATCCTGCATACATTAATAGAATGATCGACTGCACTGAGAGCACAAGATTAGAGCCTCCTTTACCTGTTGCTCCTCATGCAAGGTTTCTGGGGGAGCACAGTGCAGCATTATTAAACACTGCCACTGCAGCTCACTCTCCCTGCTCCGCACGGTTCACATCAAATATACAACAGAGACACAGCAATAGGCAGACACCCGTGCATTCTAGTGAGCACAGGCTTCAAGTCACACAATACAAGATGGTGACAACATGTATACAGACACCTGCCAAAGACACAGGAAGTCGACCCCAAAGATGTGTCTGTAGAGGCACTGTGCTTCTCCAACCATCAAAAGCAGCTTTGCATTCTCAACCTGGGCACATGTCTCACACTAGAAATACATTTCACACTATTTCTTGCAAAGACCATAATGAGGAAGATCCTACATGTACAAACTGACATGACCACATTGACACATTAATACCAATTTACAACAAGACTAACAAGTCCTTGGCTACGAACACAAACAGATAGCATGACATTTCCAACACATGGAAACTCTATGTGACAAAACATAAACACCTACAGAAAAAAAGATAAACAAATCTTAAGCTGGGCCCAGACAACAGCCAGATATTGTTCTGAAGAAAATGGAGGCACATTTCTACAATACTTAGTATTATTTAAGCTTGTTTTTTTAAAGAAAACAACATGATTTAGTTACAAAAGGTCACACAGATTTCAGGATACAAAATATCAGACTACTTGTAGGCTGTTTCAAGGTGTTGTTTCTTCATGTCTGAGCCTGTGCTGTGGTGCTGCAGTACCTGGGTGGGGAGGCAGGAGGCGTGCAGAAGGCATGGGCACTGGGAAAGTGCTGCTTCTTCAGGGCCTGGATCAGATTGGGTCGGTATTCCGGGTCCACGCACCACAAGGAGCCCTTCCCATTCGCCTGGAAGACAAAAGATAGAAATTACGAGCTCCTCGACAGCAGGAAAGGGCAGCTGTGCACTGTGAGAGCAGCATGACCTGCGATCTACAGTAACGCTGCTTTGCATCAGTCCGTTCTCCGTCTTGGACCATACCAGTGAGGCCTCAGTAGTGGGATTGTTCCACTACCTGGAAGATAAGTTGGAGTGAAGAACGGGCATGGCCAAGACCACAGCCCCTGTGTTTACCTTGCAGCTGCTACCCTTTGCTAGCTTGACTGTCTGGAGGACTATGGGTAGCTGTTGATTAAAGGTAACGCACTGTGAATGCTAAACAAAATCTCCTATTATTACTCCACACAAACTGCATACAAATAAGGGCTATCAGGTGCCTCCTCGTTGGGCAAGAGGGACACGCTCAGACGCAATTTACACACAGAAGGGGCCACAGAGAGAGGGAAATCTGGGTTCACACACAGGACAAGCAGGACAAAAAAACGGGCACGGTGCAACAACCTTGCAAAATAAATGAACACCAGTTTCAGGTACGCTACTGCAGATTAGACTGGAAAAGACAAGCTGAAAAACAGATTCTAGTTCTTGTTGAATAACCACACCAGTGAAGCAGAAATGGCAAGGTTGCAAAAATGGAACAAACTGAAAATGTCTCTGTGCATGTGTAGCACAACCCACTTAAGTTTCCAGCCCAAAGCAAAAAAAAGACTCACACAATGACACCATTATGGTGGTAAACAGTACTGGAAATTTCCTTCACCCTTCCTCTCTGACACAGACAGCTGAGCATCCTCTCCGCGTAGCACCAACCATCACACCACAGGGTCAATTAATCGGTTGAGCTTCTACTGTACTATATTTGTTCTATAAACGTATATTCAGACCCATACTGAAATAAGCACCCGCTAAATATGCTACTTCTGTTTCACATTTCACCAAAACGCTGCTATGATCACAACTTAAATATTCATGTTCTACATGAACATCAACATTGCGTATTGCACAAAGATTAAGACCAGGTAAAGAGACTACTACATCTAGGCCCAGAATGTCACCTACACATTTTATATTTAAACAACACAAAAGGGGCTATAAGTAAGTAAATGCAAACATAATTTAAAATATATAATGGCCAGAACACATATCTCACTGTGTTCTGATATTTGGTTTGACTGTGAAAGACAGGAAGCGGGGGGGATTGTTTTTTTTTGTTGAGCAATCTGAAAGAGCCCTGCAGATGAAGAGGAATATAACCTTGACTCATATTACCAGCCGCTCATAAACAGGAAGGAGGAAACATCACCATGGCAACAGAAACCAGGCTGTCATCTGACACCAACGCTGCTCAGACACAAGCTGACTGCTGGGAAACTTGCTGCTTTCAAATTAAGGGTAAAAGAGCTGTTCAATTAAACAGCTGTACAAAAATGACTACGCAGGGAACATGTCAGCTCTTCACTGTACTGGAAGTCACACAGAAAACCAAATGCATTAGCATCCTGGTATAAGATGAAGCCTCCAATTATTATTAACTTGAGCAATCTGATCACAGGGAAAGCCCCTGCTCGGGGTTGGCCACTGCTTCACTGTGCTGGATGGAAACCAGCCACACATGAAATATAAACTGATGAATGTCCGAGCCATGGCCTGTGATTTACTGCACACTGGTGACCTGCTGCAGTCTGCCCTGCCTCACACTGTGCCTGCAGTTCATGCTGCAGCAGCTGCAAACACATGGGAGCAGGGGCGATCCTATTTCAGGCAGTTTCACAGATCCGGGCAGAAAACCTCACGGTGCTTTACATAACTTAAATCATTTGTAACAGCGGTGTACTGAAATACTGCCGTAGTCATTTTTTTTAATAAGGAAGTTGACCTTGACAGAATTCCTTTGTTATCGGGAAGCACTGAAGTCAGAGGCATATGACTTATTTTAACACTAAAAGGCATGTGAGACACAATGGCACCGGATATAGTGGCACAGATGTATCTCCTGCTGTCTGTTGCTGTTCACAGCAGTCACTAATCACTTTCACTTTTATGTTTTTGTTCATTTTTCAGCTTTCAAAATTACCCACGTTTTCTCCTGGATTAAATATTCATATGATGAATATTCAGAAAGATTGTTTGGAAAACTATTCCTTTTTTGATAAAGGTATATATTACATTTACTTTTAACTGTTTAATAATGTAATACAAAAATATTAATCTAAAAGCACTCTTGATCTCTCAATCACACCAAATAAGCTAAGAAAGCAGCTGCACAGTGCAGTGGTGCCTCTGGACTTTGCAAATCCTTCAGGCAGTAGCAGCCCTGGAGAATGTCCTGTTTAAGACAGGTGAAACTACATCTCTTTTGTCTTGAGGTTAGGACATATCAGATATCTTTAGAACACAAGAGAAAGTTCAAAGGAAGAGCATTTAGGACTGAAAACGGGAACTTGTTATGCAGTTGAGAGTGTCTTGATCAGATCACCTAGCCATTGCACAATCTTTCAGAAAATGACTTAATGACCTCCCCAGATCAATCCCAGCAACTAAATAACCAACAGAGGCCAGGTGGGCTCCTCTCAGTAACACTCTTTCTGATGCTTTTAAATGAGGCACAGAGGTGTTGCTATGAGCTTAGCAAGCAGCCCAATGGACCGGTACTGCGGACTCTCTCCTCACCTTTCCCAGGCTCCTCTCCACCTTGCGGAAGCACTTGTTAAGGGACAGGTTGTGACGCACAGAGTTCTTCCACCCCGTGGGGGCGCTCGAGAAGTAGGGGAAGTGCTCTAGGATCCAGCTGTAGATCTCCTTCACGGGCAGACACTTGTTGGGGGACTGCTCGATGGCCATGTAGATGAGCAGGCTGAAGGAGTACGGGGGCTTGGATTTGAGCGAGTCCTTCTCCCTTCCAGCGAGGGAGGAAGAGGAGGAGGAGGAGGAGGAGGAGGAGAAGGAGGGAGGCGGCACTCCGTCGCCCTCGATGTCGAAGAGCGGGCTGACGCTGGGCTGAGCCTCGGACCCCAGCGTGAAGTTCTGCAGCAGGTTCTCGTGCAGCCAGTTGAGGTTGGTGAGCTCCTCGTCGTCCCCCGGGCCCCGGTCCAGGCTGGTGGCGCGGGGGCTGGCGGCGCTCTCGGCCTCGGGCAGCGTGCCCGTCCCGCAGGGAGCCGGCCGCAGCCCCGCCCGCTCCTGCAGTCCCGGCGTTTCTGCTTTCTTATCTGGAGTCATTCCGATTATCGGACCCATTAAACCAGGGGGCTCTGCAAACACAGAGAAGGAAATGGGCATGCAGCAGAGATTTAGTCCACATGCTAGACTGTTAATTTCATTGCCTGCACTCAGATCCTTTCACAATCCTATTAAGCATGCAGGAGAGAAGCAGCTGTAGACTAGACAGACATAGGGGCCGACAGACCTGCAGAATAAAGCTTCTGATGATAAGAATGGCAGCAGGAGCGCTGCTCAGCCACAGTTCAGATGACACTGCCACACCTTACTGGAGAGTTGTGCTTAAATTACACTGCTCCTCTACAGCTTCACACCGGCACTCCGGCAAATGCACAAAGTTAACTAACGCACAGCACAGTTCGACTCCAGAGGCCGCACATACAAAAACAGGACTCCTCTGCAGAGCTGGTATCGAGGAGCCTAAGTAAAGAATCCCAACCACCTGCTGCAACTCTCCCTGTCTGAGGACTTGATCACGCTCTCAGCTCAGGCTGCTGTCTGATCTCACAGTTGCTCTGACTTGGGATCAAGAGGCACTTCATTTGGCGCGGCTCTCGAAGTTCAAACGAAGGACATCTGAGAAATGTTTAAGTATCTGAGATAATATGCATCCTTCAAAAACCCTCAGAACGACTGACACGAGATATTATAAGAAAACAATGTGGTTGGGAGACGATTTATATACGGAAGAGGAATGCTAACCAGAAGACGTACAAAACATATGAAGTGACAATTGAAATCACTTGCAGCTAATTGAAGGCCCATAAAGCATTTAGACACAGCTCTCATGATTGAAATGGAAGGGACAAATCACTGATATTCTTCTCACTAAATCAGATTTCAACACTGAGCTTTGTGTCAAATTTGAATTATGACTCAACATCTGACTCATAATTTCCACAATGACAAGCCATGTCATTTAAAAAAAAACCTCAGGATCAGGTCCCATTTCTAAATGTTAATTTCTAAAAGAAACACCCACACTTCGACCCCAGCAGCCCTTCAATTTATTTTCTATTAAAGTCCCCTGAATGGAAGGGATCCTCGTGCCTGCAGTCCAACAGTATTTGTGGTAAATGAGAAGCTATGAAAAGAGTGGTGCAAGCTGTAATCGGTTACGTTTTTATCCATTTTTGAAGTCCGCTCAGTTTTCAGCAAAACTGAAATAAAAGTTAATAACTGAAAACGAGTCTGTAACCATGGGAACAGCACACACCATAACACCACTGTATACAACCATGACAAATATGCAGAATACAGCAGTTTACATACTAATTACTTTATAGAAGTAGTTATAGAAGTAGCCAACAGCAAGGTAATAAAATAAAGTATTAGACAAACATTTCTAATTGTTTTATGTCTCTTGTGCACTTATTTGCTGCTACAGCTCACTGGAACATGTAAATCACACCTAAAATATGTCTGAATAGAAATGAAGATTTACCAATGGCGTCCTTTTCTGTACTTTTAACTTAACAACAGTCTACCTGCTTTTAATACTACTACCCATTAATCAGAGCCTTTTCATCTCTGGACGTCAGTCTAACTTGAAGTGCCAGTCCCAGCTGAGATCACAAAACACAGTAACACTCCCACACGACTGATCACAGCCAGCAGCTGACTTGTGCTGATGAGCAAAGGTGACGGAGAATCCTTCCCTAAGGAATGCCCCCACTCCTTTCCTCCATTCACAGCGACAGTGCATTCCCTTTCCTGCGTCACCTGGGCCCACACCACACCGACATACAAGAACGGCAAAGAGGGGGGGGCGGGGGAAACACGCAGAATTTAAAAAGCAAATCTCTCTCCAGCCGTCTTCCAGGAAAGGAGAACGAGTGCTGTGTCTAAAGAAAGGCCCACATGGACCGCGTCAACAGAGGAACGGCTTCAGCTGCGGCAGTGGGGTCCGTGAGCTGCCTGGAGCCCAGCCGTGCCGCCGCGCAGCGCGCATCTCCACCGCAGGGTCACACAATGCACAGCGGCCCCGCCGGCCCACGTGGCCCTGCCCCACTTCTCCATGGCAACCGCCTGTCACTTTAACTTAAAAACGGCAAAAGGAGAGAGAAAAATTAAAACCCTGAGAAGTGTATGATAATAATACTATCAGGGCTGTCTGGCAGCAAACCAGAGTGAGGGCTGCAGTGGGGGAGGGTGGAAGCAGGGAACAGCGCTCTGGAACTGGGTCAATCTGAGGCCAGACTGGGAGACTGCAGAATGGACACCGACAGACAGGACGCCCCGAACACATTCGGGCAGTGTGCAGGGAGACACTGGGGTAGGCCTCTTAGCAAGGGCGTTTTGAAGTACTCCTTCAAAGTTCAAGGTTGAGCAGCGCACAGGACAGAGGCAGACACACAAACTCATTTTTCATTTTGTCGGGCGTATTCCTAAAAGTTCATAAACAGGCTAAAGACATAACCAATACAGGGACCACAGTGCAGTGGGTCCCTGAGAGGACAGAACATTGTGAGCGTGCTCCCGGAAGACACTCTTCTAACCCGGGCAGGAAGCAGGAAGAGGAGGACTCCTGTTTCTCTCTTCTAAACAAACAAAAAGGCTCCGATATGACTGTGGCAGGTATCGAGAAGCAAAGCAACCACAAACAGCAAAGAGCAGTCTCACCCAGCAATGATTCATAGCACTTAGAAAATCAGAGCAATCAAGATGTCATCTACTGAAAGGTTAACCTGGACTCCACTTATAGCACAACCAGAAATTCTTTTCTCCACAGAAGGATCATGCCTCTCAGAAAAATTGCAATAAAAAATGTATCTAGGCTTAAAATGCCAACCCCCCAAAATATTACCAGCCTGTTTCATGAAAAGGAGTGAAGTGCTTT
Organism: Lepisosteus oculatus; assembly: GCF_040954835.1. NCBI lineage: Eukaryota > Metazoa > Chordata > Actinopteri > Semionotiformes > Lepisosteidae > Lepisosteus > Lepisosteus oculatus. Next base: position 12,844,493 of record NC_090712.1, read on the forward strand.
AAAATATCACCGAGGAAAGATTAATTTACCTACATAAATACCTAAGACACATGAGATGGATGGATGTTTCTTGATCAAAACGTGAAAGTTGGAACAATGACTACAACAAATCAAACTCCCGGGAGGCTTCAAAGTCTTTCTTTGAGTAGTGTTGAGTTTTTCTTCTGCCCTGGCATGATGAAGATGATTCTCCAGCACAGACATCTCGTTAGACCTACTGTGTGGGTGCTGTACTGCTTCACTGGTTCCAGTCAGTTCAATCTCAGGCTGCCTTCTTCTTCAGAGCCATAATAGCTGAGTTTCCAAAAGTCACATATCCAATACTGCGAATATTTCTATCCAGTTCATGTTGATTCATTTTCCCCATTATTAACTATTTGTCTTAAGTAAAACTTTTTTTTTATGTTACTGTTCGGCTTTATATGAACTAACAATAAATGTACTATACTGTTCTAAAAATACATGCTGTAAGAATATATACCTATGCTTCACAAAGTCAACCATTCAATCAGATACCACCTACAATAACTGGTACACAGAATAAGGAGAACGTGATGATAAGAATTGTAGTGGGAGTTGTGTGTACCTCACTGTAGATAATGCGTCTTAGCTGCCACAGGGAATGTCACACAATACTGAAATGTTTAAGAGTGTTTATATGGCACTTTAATTTTATATCTTACACACACAAAAGAGCAAGACTAAGCCTCTTCAGGCAGCAGTTTACAGATCGCAGCACTTCAACATTTTTAAGGTGATATTGTCATTTATCATGTATTATAAACAGGTGATTTAAGCAGCATAGCAATTTAGTATGGCAAAGAGTCATAGCAGGAGCTGTACTGCACAAGGCCGAGAAAGGAAATTTTAAATATTAAGTGCCATTAAAAATGGTCTCAACCTACATAAAATGCACCCATCCTATAAAAGACACAGATTCACACAAATACTTAAATGTAAGCTGAGGGCTGTGCTGACACAGCTGTCCATCTGAGACAGGTCGAGTACCATCTCATTTGTGGGCTTAAAAACAATGTGGTTACTAAACAATAGAAAAAAATAACTGGTTAAATTAAGGATTAAGATGAGAACTAATTTTAAAGGTTATGTAACAGCTAACAACAATTGCAGGCCACAGCTCTATACTCTCGCTGGCCAAGAAACTAAGATCTGTCCAATGAGGGGATGGGTAATGAACTCCTGTTCCAACTGGGGTTTCTCCTCACAGGGGGCCAACGCAGTGTTCAGTGTGTGATTCACAATGTGCACCACTGAGGGGAGGAGAAAGGATTTGTAAACTGGGAAACGGTGTGCAGGAACACAATGCCTGATACAAAGCAGCAGTGGGAAGCACAGGATCGGTCAACACTCCTCCGGAACCCATTTACAGACACTTGGACATTTACTGGGTACAGTACCGAAGTGTGAAGAGCCGGAGCTCCTATCCTCATCTATGAAGACTAAGCATACAGATTATCCACTTATACCCAGCAAGGTGCAAGCTGGGTGGTGGCTCACATTACCAATGCATTCAGCCTAGCAGACAGCTCTCAGAATGGGCCAGGCGGAGAGCTTAATTAACCCCAATTACCAACACAAAGCTCACCTGCCTCAGCCTCTCCATCAGCCAGGGCTTTACAGCTAACACACCCATTTCATTGCAAATTACACAGGCTGGGGGACATTAAAGAGCTCTCAGGCCAACAAAAACACACAGGTGATTTGAATATCTATAGAAAGCAGAGAATTCAACTTCCCACTGAAGTGTTTAATATTGTTACTGGTATTGTTATGCCAAACATCAAAGCCACGGCTCTGAAATGATCCAGTCTTTAATGGCCCACTCCAGGGAAAAAGAAAGGGGATAAATTTAAGCCAAAGTGAAAGCCCAGGTTACTGGTAGTCCATTCCTATGCCTTTCCACAGGTGTCTGCATATTGCTGGAATGTCATTCCAGAGAAACAGAACACATGATAAGAAATGACTTTAAACAAGTCTTAGTTCTCTGCTACAACTGAACATGGATACTAAACTAAAAAGGGTTTCCCCTACTGTTCTTCCCACCATTATACTGCAGTTCCCAAAATGCAATGTGATACATATTAAAACTGGTTAGTATCAGTTCTTGGACTCGGAAGTGTAAAAGATTGTGTATTATCTGTGGCAACTGAAAGACATAAAATATCTGGATTTGTGGTACCACTTATTCTGATCTGCTGCCGGAAAAAAAAAACATTTGTAATTTTTTAATTGAACATCAAACAGAACCATGGCCCAGTTCAACCCCACCTGCAGTGCTGCAGCCCCTGACCTCTAGAGAATGTGGGGGCTCTCCTGCAGGAGGAGGCAGAGCCTGATGTGCTGCGATCAATATCTGCAGCGAAGCGCTGAGACCAGCATTACAGGGAAAAGTACGAGTGAAGCCTGATCCTCCTCCTCCTCTCCCATCCCATCCCCAGGGCCCTTCCAGCACGTCGGAGGAACGGAGTGAACTGGACAGAACATCCGCCGTGGAAAAGCTCTCTTCCCAGACTAGGGTGCACAGCTCATCACATGCGTCCGACACAGTTAGGCTCAAAACTACCCTTCTTGTGAAACCTCTGAAAGCTCTGAAAACACCCGCAGCTAAAATCAAAATTAGAGCTGGCAGACTTTCCAGAAAGTTTTCACACTGAGGTAATGTCAATGTGAAGGGGGATTACTAAACAATTGCATGTCGTGTGAAACTTCTGACTGAAAAGCACCGAACCCATTCATCCAGATGTAGCTTGTATCAATATCTATGTTTCATTTGCACGTATGGGTTCAAGTGTTTCAGGAGCAAATGAGAAGAAAAAAAACATCTGAACAATATGCTGCATCAATGCGCAATACAGTACAGTCAGAAACAGCACGTGCATTAAGAAAAGCTTTCACACAGGCATCTTAGCTAAAAGTCACTTTCACTATAAAAGCACCAACCTCATCAAACCAGATCACACTACCCTTGGAAAACAGAGATGTGCACCAATACTCTCTGGGCCACACTGAGAAAATCAGAGCCTGATGATAAACACTACAATCCGCTATCTGTGACCACTGTGGCTCAGGACCTGCAACAATCGAAACGCAGGGCAAAATCAGAACCTATTGTTTTAGTCGTAAATGAAAAACAAGGATCATAGTCAAATATTTCTCTTGTTAACTTCCTGAAAAGTGCATGAGATGCCCCGTCATAAAATGAAAACCCGTGGTCTGTGAATAGTCGAGTGCACTCGTACCTAGGAATAGTGGGATGTGACTGACAGGAAAGCGCAGTGGTGATAAGCCTTTTTTACTGTGACCAGGGCCAGTTTCAGAACACTGCGCCATGACTGCAACTGCACCCGGGCCCAGCCTCGAGGTGGGTCCAGGGATGGATCGTGTGGGATGATCTTTAGCCCTGACTAACTCACCGACCCCTCCACCCCTCCAGAAAGTGGGGCTACATTAACAACTTCAACCAGAGCCCATGGAAATGTAGCCCCAGCTCTAAAGTGATTAACGGGGATTGCGACGCGGGAGCCGTTCACACTGGCCATGTGCTACAGCCTGAACAGTGTCTGTTCCCGTTCTGCAGTCCAGGGTCTGTGTCAGCGCACTGTTTCTCCCGGTCAAGTCTCGAAAACCCTCGGGTGGGGAGGCTTGCCATCTGTTTGCGCGGGAGTTTCCAAACGTTTGTGCACCGCTGCCTGTAAATAACCACCTTGAGGCAGGGGTGGAGCCCCGTGAATTATACATTAGAGCAAGTGCTATCGGTTAGGGATTGAAAAGCATGCCATTTGACGCATCGCGGCGTGCTAGTGGTCCGCTCGCTCACGCCCCGCACGCCACGTGGGCGCTGCGCAAACGAGCTGCTGGCTGGCTCAGCGGCTCCTGTTGTGAGCAATCTGCACTCTTCCTCTCCCCGGCCTGCGTCTGTCTGTCTGCCCCGCGCGAGCCCACGGCGCGAGCAGCGACCGTGAAGAAAGCACCCCGGCGCTGAGAAAGACAGCGGTGCTCTTGCCGAATTCTGCAAAGTCAGTCACCTTTAGGCTTCCCCTATGTGGGCAAAAAGTCACAAACACCCAGACCGTGCAAAGAAACGCACCACTCAGTTTGAGCCAAAACCCCAAAAAACACATGTCATGAAATCAGTGCTACCTCACCCATTCTAGAAACATGAGGCCATACCATATCAACTCTGGGTGTATAAAGATGCCAGTAAGTTTTTCGACAATTGTTTTGGTATCCGAGCCCAATAAGCATATTTCTTTTCTCAGCCTTCTGAAATTATATTAACTTTGAGTGCCAGTACTGACTCCCGAGTTGCATGCTGTGTCACATTTCCGAAAACAAACGTAGTGTTTCAGACACGGTGAAACTGCAAGTGGAGACATTCTGACAGCCAGACAGCAAGGTCACGCGGATTTGTTTGGAAACATGGGGAAAAAGAAAAGAAAACAGAACAAAACAAAATAACCTGTTTTACTTTTGTGTTTTTGAACCCTGAGACGGAAGAAATGATACCTGTATGAAATGCGAAAGAGCAATTTCACAGACAGTAATTAATTTATCGAACACTAGTTAACAAATGCGCCCAACTCTGATTTTAAGCTAAACTTAGGTGGGGGATTGCAAAATATTATCCATTCTGTGAAAAGAGGGATTTTTTAAATATATATATATATTTTCAGTCTCATTTCTATGTGATAAACAGAAAATGAAAACAATAGGACCAAGGTGTGCAGAAGTCATATTCCCAAAAAACCCAGAATTATCAATGAGTCCCACTAACTCAGGCTAGAAATTGCAGAGATATTTGCGAGAAATGTTTTAATGGAATTAAAACTGTGAATTATCCTATCATAAGCAAACATGTTTTTTTTCCCCCTCACATGCAGACTTAAACAGACATGGAACCTTTGGTACACGGACTTCTCAACTTCCCGAGAAATCGAAGGCACAGGGAAAACAGGGTAAACACTGACTTCGTAAACATTTTTGGACAACCCTACTGTTTTATGTTTCAAATCCAAATACTGAAGCCTTTCTGCTGAGAATTCAAAAACACATGAGGTGTTTTGTAGCAACTGTAGCAGAGAATAAATGAGTGATTAAGTGAAATAAAATGACTAAGAGTGGGAAAAGTTAGGCAGTAGTGTGGAGTAGTGGTTGTGGACTCATAACTGGAAGGTTGTGAGTTCAAATCCTGGGCAGGGAATGCTGTTTGCACCCTCACACCAGGCACATCACTCAAAATTGCTTGAGTAAAAAGCTCAGCTGTATAAATGGGTATAAACATGAGCTTATCTGTGCAAAAGAATTCAAATAAGTTAGGGATAATAAACTCAAAGAGCTGGGTTTATTTGCCTCTGAGGAAAATACATAAAGAATCTCTCTGTGAGACGGTTTGACAGTACTGACTGTGGAGGAACCTGCTCTATATGCTCTCAGTCACTGATCACCCAGGCAGAGAGGTGATATGATCTGCACCAAAAGTACCTGAGGGGAACATAATTTTGAACAGTGGGCACTTCATGTTGAACACAGACAAAAAACATTTGATTTCACTAAAATGCTCAAATTCACCACTGAATACCAGCTCTTGTTATTAAGTGTGAATGCAATATGTAAACTTCACCTGAGAATAAGATGTAAAATTTTTAGCTAAATTCAATAAACTTTCAGGGTATCTGAATTACATATAGACTACAAAATGAGAGCTTCCTCTCATACCAACAAGTTTTTTTTTAGTTTAGACTGTCATACAAAAAAAAAGAAAAAAGGTGTTTAACACCCATTTAATTCAATTTCCTCTTTGCAAAACCCAAACCGCCTTCGTTTGAAAGCAGAGCTCAGAAAAACACAACTGTAAAACAAAAAACTCACACGTATTAAAAAATCTATATGTCACACACCATAAGAATCCCTTTGTGTTGGCCTGTATGTCAATATACAGTGTGTTGTGTGACAACTGCTTGAGCACATGTAGGACGTGCCAGGAAGGACATGCCTCTCATATCCTGAACTGTCTGATCGCCTGTCAGTCCTCCACTGCCCAAAGCCTGCTTAACTGTAACACTGCCATCTTAATTAAACAAACCTCGTTTATTTAGCCAGGAGTGTCCCACACAAAGCTCTATTGTTTCCCTGACACTAGGAGTTGGCAGACCTCTTTTCTCAATTAAGGCCAGGGACCATTAGCATCCTTTTCAACACAAAGAAGACTCTAATGGCACACCATTAACTGAAAGGGACTTTAAATCCCTATCCACAAAAAAGGAGGGGGGAGGGGGGAGCTAGAAAGACTTTAGCACAATGATTCTGACCAATTATCACCGAAACCCAAAACCACGCAGCTTAGTGGCAGTCAGTAGGGGTCAGTGTGTGGAGCTGTATTCACTCCCTTGTCATCCCTCTGCGAGGAGCCCAGGGTCCCCCCTCACGCCCCACAGCTCCACTCCATCTCCGAGTAAAGAGGGGGAGGGCTAGAGGGAGGCTCCAAGGCCAGATAGGAGCTCACATTTGCAACCCAAATTCAGAGCAGCCGCCTATATTTGATTACCACGCTCTGATGTCACGTATCCAAGACAACTAAAGCATTATGGTCTCCTGGGGATAGTCCGCCTCCTGGTCACAGCTTTAGGCACAAATAAAAGTGAGGGGGAAAGCGAGCACGAGATGTGTTGTCTCCAGATGAAAAATGTGTGCAGCTGGAGTCATTATGAAAAAGCACAGTCAGAAAACAAAGGCCATATAATTATTTAGCAAGCATGGAGACGCGGAGAGCATGCAGGAAAGGGGCTAAGGGAAGACTCGAGCTATTCAATTCAAACCACCAACCAGGCTTTCTTATGGATCAGAACCAATCTGCTCACAGTTTCAGCACAGCCGCGGGAGGGGACAACAAAGGGAAAAGGAGCCCATGAGAATGTTTTCGCTGCATTAAAATAAGCTAAATGTGCACCCAGTGGTCTTGCTCCTAAATGATAGTGCAGTGCCTTTCTAAAAACAGCCATCTTCATCTATTTTTAGCACCTTGTGCAAAGCGGAATTGTAAAATGACAGGAATTTCAAAATACAATATTCCCAGCCCAGCATTTAAAACAGACAACCTCTACAGCAAGGGCCTGTTTTGCTCAACCATTTAGCTGATGAGCACAGGAGATGTTAACAACAGGAGAAGCCAGCAGGAAAAGTCCTGAAGAGAAAGCAGGTCACACATTCACTCTACCCTCTGTGGTGGAGATGACCTCCCAGTAAAATCTCTAATTATTCTCTGGAAATCCTTACTCTTCACTTGAGTCTTAATCGGTATAAGCAAATGTGTGGAAAATGAGCAATATACCCCTGGATCTCAAGGGGAACGTGTGCTGTTTATGGTAATTTAACAAACATCTTCCTTCATTTAAAACACATCTGGTACAGATTGGTCAAGGTCTGTGTGACTAAAGCTCAATTAGCAAGATAGTCTGTGGTTTCTAAAAAAACAAAATCTAAATATTTAAACTGGGCAAACCTGGTATCAAAAACCTTCCAAGCATCTGTAAAGTAACACACAAGGTCTCATTTCACTGATTGTCCATATAAACTAGAAATTCACACCACCTTAACCATGTTGACAAAACAGACTGGTTTTCTTTTTTTAGAAAGCCCGAAAACATGTTGTTTAAGATGTGTCCCACAAATCTTTCACAACAGTTTATCATATATCAAGGAACTACAAACAAACAAGAGACAAAATTAAAACTCAGTCCAGGTTCTGCTGAATAGGGTCTAGTTGCTTGTGCTCTTTTTTAAGAGAGGAAAAAAACACATTAGTTTATGCCTAAAATGGATATGCTGGGAAGAAATGTTTCGTTTTGCAAAGTTCCCCTTTTCAAAGAATTAAAGCCATAATGACAAATCACACACTTTGTAGCTGGTATTTTCACAGTTTTACCATGAAGGAAGATGTGATTTGCATAATCTGCTATGAAGAGAGTATGGGGGCCAGACCATTTACACAATTAAAGTGGCTTCAACTACAGTTTTATACCATCTTGGAGAACCAACCAAAAAAAAAACGGATCCAAAAATGACAAAAATTACACAACGGCCAAAGTGCTCACAAAAAGTACAATTTCACTTAATTTTAATTTGTTTTTGTGCCATATGACAATGAATGAATCTGCTTACAGTGCCAAAAACTTACTTTGCTAAATGCAATACAGCTGAATTCATTCGGGCCAGCATCAGCAAAAAGAGCATAACTTACATGGCATGTTTTATTTTTAGTATTGGGACAAACTAGGATAAGGCACACATTTTGTTCCTATCTCTGCAACGGCTAACATTTTAACTTTCACTGGTACACACCTTAAATAAAATAATTGACTGTTAAACAAGGGCACACACACCAGACAGTAACCAACTCCACTGATGGTTGAAACGAAAAGCCATTCTAGTCTATATAGCATTCTCAGAGACCGGATTCCATGTAATTAAAAGACAGGTTGTTATATTTTCTGGCTTCTTTGTTTTTATTTATCTACGTAGGTGCCAGCAAACAGCATCTGCTAGACCAACTGGGTGACTGAGCACACCTGATGCACAGAAACTTCAACAGAATAAAGAGCAAACCAGTCTTACAGTCCAGTTCAAAGGTATTCCAGTAACTGTCTTTACGCAATCGCTACAAACATGACAGTAAAGAGACAGGAGAATCCCATATTGATGCAATTCTTCGAAAAGACACTAAAACCACTGGTAACAGCCATGCGTGGCAATGAAACTCTGCCAATGTGCACAGGCCATCTACCACACAGCTCAGAGAGAAACACTTTGATTGGAATGCACTGCAGATCTGGGACATGCTTTTGCTGTTACCTACTACATCATGTGTTCAGAGATTACCCACTTCCAGAGCTAAAGATCAACCTTTGCACTGCTTTTGTGGGATCACCGGGCCTGTCGGCTAAAACCTTCACAACACTTTTGCAAAAGACAAGAAAAATAAACCGAAAGTAAGCCGATTAAACTTCACCGCAATAAACAGCCCGTTGATGCATGATAGTGATTGTTCACGTACTTTCCTGAACAGACAGACAAACTAACGGGATGATATCATCTTGTTACAGGACAGAGGCTGTGGTGGACAAATCTGTTGGAATGTGGTCAGATCCCCACTCCGAGTCAGTGTGACACATGGGGACATACTGAAAGGTACATTAAGTGACGGAATCGGGAAAATGTCGAAAAAAAGCCCCTGGAATCCTTACTGTAGCAGGACTGGGTGCACCATCAATTCTTGTAAACGAGCAACTAAGGGACGCCCAGTACACTTTCCGAGTTATTATCGTCTTTTAGTTTATGGCTATTTCCATACAAGTTCAACAAAAACGCAATGCCAACGGGGGAAAGCAGACTTCGATCCCGGCTGCCGCTGCCTCTCAGACCCTCACCGGGGCTCGCTGATCTTCGCACACAAATCGAAAATCCATTGTTTGGGAGGTGGGGGGGGAAGACAGCGTCTACCCGTCTAGACTACTCCGCGTTGTGTTTATTCGAGAAAAATGCCTAAATTAAAAACACTACGCCGAGATGTCGGCCAGTGCTAAGTATAGAATCGTGTGGGATTCCTCGGGTCCGCACGGCAGGAGCTCTCGCTCTGTGTCTGGCACGGCGCCCTGCAATTTTTTTTTTTCGAAGCAGGGTGCATGGGCGACAAACAAGAGCACCGTCAAACCAGAAACACACCTCATGTGACGAGCGCGACGGAGAGAAGTTGTCGGTACAGCCCTTCCCGAAACCTTTTCTAGCTCGGCCCGGCTCCCCCTGACCACGTGTCTCTGTCACTCAGCGATACAATCTAGCCCCCGATTCACCGGAAACAATGCGCACGGCTCCCTCCTTATACCCACGTTATCTTTATTGGATTTCAACGTGAAATAAAAGTTAAAGCTGTGCGTTCCGGAACGGCCGCGCCGCAGACGTGAGCACGCGAACGGCTGGTTTGCCCACGCGGCACAGCTGCCCTACATTCGAGCCGAGGCGAGTGTTTCCTGATTCCCGTACCGTTTGAGAATGTGCTGGTGAGCACTGCGAGCATTTTCCAAATATGAAGTGCATTCAGCTCGGCTAGTCCTCAAGAAAGTCTCCCAAATAAATACAATGCGAAGCCCGACCCTGCCAGGACTTCTCGGAATGGCATGACTCGTTACAGGAACACGATAAGGGCTCGCTAAGACGAAACGCATTCAATGACCCTGCCTTCTGTTTTGTGGATATACAATCTATCTACACAGTCCATTCTTGGGTAAGGAAGGGGATTACATATAAACGATCCTTTGTGTTTTGTATTACTGGTTCACAATAATACTGTATACTAACAAAAGAACGCTAAGACAGAGGCGTTTCAACTATCTCCCCAACAATGTTGCGTAAACATGTCAAATCCGTCAACTTTATTTCTTCCAATACACCACATTAACTTGCTCTGACCGGGACCGAAGTTAAACCAAATCGAAGCCCAACTCGGAGAACGAAATAACTTACACACAACACACACATTTTTCTTTTTAAAAAAAAAACTGGACCACAGAAGTGGGGAGTCAAGTGTCCCTCCAAATCCTACCATACGTCCTTAAAAGATATATGGAGGGGAAATAAATATTCATCGCGTCACGTTATTAATTCATATAACCCATTTTCTCTTCAGTGCACAGGATAAAGAGGGAGAACTACCCAAAGGCATTGTTAAGCATAAAAAATGAATTCACGTTTGTACTTACATGCATGCACGCTGTGCCTGTTTAGCAATATGGCAGTGAATCTGTATACAGTATGTGCATATAGATGCCTGTCTCTCTCACTGTGTCAGAGATCAGCAGCTGCTTCCTCCATCCACGCAGCGCAGAAATCACACCGCACGGCAACGCTACCAAACCCCCTGCCGTCGCCACGGCAACAAGGCTACTTCAGCCAATCACGCCCCCTCCCCTCCGACGTCCCCTGGCAACTGCCGCAGCGCAGCAACATTTTTAGAAAAGCGCAAGCAACTGCGACCCCTTCCGTACGCCATTTGGGCTCACCGAGCATCTGGCCTTCAAGGGAGAAACGGCCGGCAGTGTAGAAACGGAATGGCGTCAGTTTCAAATCCTGTCCCACACTAAGAACCCCAGCTAGGTAAGGCAGCGCAGAGAACCCGTTTTCATTCAGTAACTTTTCACTTGAGATGCCGTCCTTCACCTTGTGTTCTCTTTTTAGTCTGCACTGAACTCGCACGCTGCAAATGCTTGCGGCGCCGGGAAGGATGGAGCGATGTAGCAGAACACGCTCCGCTTCCCGCGGAGGGAGTGAACCCGGCAAGGGAACGGCGGCGCGTGGCAGAATAGAGGCCAATCGAAAGGTGGGATTTAGAATTTGTGTGCGTCATTTTGGCGGGGAAGTCCTGCCGGCGGGTCTTTGAGCCGTGCGGTCTGCGAAGCGGATGACAGAAGTAGTTAATCTGATACAATGTCGAGCAGTTCACTTATACAGCGCATCTCAAAGAAGAGCCTGATGTGTAACGTACTCGAGTTTATTTAAGATCAATTTCGCCATGCCAAAATAACGAGTATGATAATTACTTGAGTTTATATGGCGCTTTACATCCTAAAGAATCACTATTCCCTTTGCATCAAGGAAGGGACTGTTTTCGTCAACCTCTGAAAATTATGTCTAAAAGCTCCACTAACTATACTGTAGATCAGCCAGAGAAGTGAAAAAAATGCTTCTCAAATTGAATTAAGTGATAAGGAGGCTAGGTGGTGCAGGACCAGAGTATTCAGTTATCCAGGGCATCAGAGCTCATACCCCTACTCTTCCACACAGTGCAGTGCGAACGACTACCTACTGCTCCACAAAACAACCCTTACAGGAGCATTCTGGTTTTCCTTGGAAGTCTCTCATCCCAGAACTGACTAGCTTTTCCTTGATCCTGAGATCGCTCAAGATCAGAAGAGAATTTGCTAACACTGCTGTTGGAATAAGGCTGTGAACAAAAAAATAAAGTGTTTTAGTACATTCCCTTAACCATATGTAAAATGTATTTGGTTCTTTTTCTGGAGACAGTTGTTCGCATAACAGCTACAACCTTTGTCCTGGAGTTACTCAGTGACACAATGGGGCATTTTCTACTGTTATGTTTGCGTTTATACTGTGTTATGAAATAACTGTAATTAATCATGGGTTGCCTTGGTTAATGTTGTTAGCAAAATAAATATATAAATAATTATTCATTCAAAAACCCAAATCCCTCAGGCCTTTCTTGGTATTATAAACTAAGCCAAATCTCTCAAACATCAGAGAATCCTGTTCTGTTAGCTATGAGTCCTAAAATGTTCAGCTTTTCTTCCCCTTCAGACAGATAGCTACTCCTGAAACTGTATCTGCTCAGCCTACAAGTGGTGCACTGTCAGGTTCATTGATAACTAACACGATTATTCTCTGATTTTATAACCATTTTAATAACCCATGAAAAATTATTTTCTGAAATCTTTTCCTGCTCTTATATCTGGGGACCTACAGAGATAGTCCATGTCTCGTTCCAGTCTGGACTGTATTAGTTCACTCCCTGCTGTCTTTCCACCTATTTTGCTTATTTATTCATCTTCAGCCTGATTGATTTCACTGGCTTGTTAAAAGTGACTGTGGACTTTGCAGTGCAGTTTAAGAAGCAGTTTAATTGCTGATGGGGGCTGTTTCTAGGCAGCAGAGCACCTCTTTTGAAGCTGGGGTGCTGAGCTTTGTTTGGTGAAGCCAACAGCAGAAATCATTCACACTGTTGCTCACAGAGGATTGCCAGTGCACCGTGTACTTTTAGTGTCCTGGCTGTATTCATGACTATATTTCCATGGCTTCGATTTGCTATGGTTTCTTTTATACTTTGTCATGTGACTTGTCTCATGTTAGGTGGAGGAGGGCAGAAAAAGCAGCAGATAATACTTTCTGGTTCAACAAAACACAAGGCTGCTTCCTGGCATAGCTGTGTTTATTACAGGAAAGACAAAGTGTTTTAAGGTAGAAATTGGTTTGAGAATCAGACGTGTTTAGAAATTACACCACTCCAGTCAGACAGCTCTACAGTGCCGTTTAGAATAAAACTCCTGTGATAAAATGTTTATTGTGTAATGTAAATGTTGACTGTATGTTATAAAAATTATAATATAATGTAAAAGTATATATATATATCAATACCAGAGCAAGGCATTGGGCCAGAGCTTATCCTGGATTCTGTAGTGTTAAGCAAACTGGGAGCACTTGATGGGACGGGACACTGGTCTATCACTCTGCACAGTAATGCATATAATGTTCCCATTTGTACAGCTGGGTGGACTGGAACAACGGGGAGCAGTGCCTTCTCACTCTTCCTCACAACTGGATTGTATCTCACAGCTGTTCTTCTGTGTCTGCGTGTGCATTGCTGGTGCATGTCAGGGTGAAATCATAGCAGCAAAAGAGTCACACATGGGTGTCATCTACCTGGTGCCCCAGGGAATTGTACAGGTCACCCTTCACACTTCACCACTGCAAGAATCATCAATGTCCAGCACATTTAAAAGGCTATTCAGCAAGCTGAACTACATGATGTGGCAAATCATGTAAGCAAATCAAAATGGTTTAGGCCCCGGTTGAACTTTCCAATAGCTATGGAGTATTTCTGATCTTGGCAATTGGGTGCAGGGATACATATTTTGAACTAATTACACCCTGGAATTGTGTAGGGGACGATGTATCTTTTCAGGGTTTCCATTTGAGGTATGCAGCCTGTTGTATTTCTGTCATATGCCTGGGTAACTGTCAGGAATTCTGAAAGTAATTCTCAAGCCTCGTGTTTGATATTGTTGAATGAATAGATATATTTTTTAAATATCCATTATTCAGTTTTTGAACAGTTATGTAATGCCTTAATTACCTTTTACAAAAATGAACACCTCACCACACATCCAGCTCAATAAATACATTAATTGCACAACATGTATCAGATTTATAACTACAGATTTGAGTGGCTTGAGTTTGGTGAAAAGCACTCATAAAATTGAATTACTAATTAAGATGGAGAGATCTATCTATCCAGGTTATCTACATACAGTAGACAGATAATTTTATGTTGTAAACTAACTTACTCAAAGGTCAAGTTAACAATAAAGCAGGTACTGGAAGCATACTACGATGCATGAATCATGTCAAAAAATCCTTAAATCCCTGATAATTATTTCCTTTAGTTGTGCTCATTCTAGTCAGAACAATGTTATTTAGACAGAGCTATTTATAGAGGCAGCATGAATGGAATGGCAATGGTTCTGATATCAGTCCTGTAGTGCTGAGACAGCAGGTCATGCAGAAAAATGAAAGACAGCACTCCATGAAAACAGTCAATTCAAGTAGCCTTCCTGCTAAAATGATTTGTTCTGTGCTACTGACAGTAATAATGTGATTTATGTGCTACAGATGGAGGGGATGCAATTTATTTTATCGCGTGCTAAATTGTTAATGATCAATACAACCAGCAGATATTCCAGAGTGTCCTGCATTGGCTGCCATTCGGGTTTACTGGTTTAGCTCATCCACAGACATTCTCTCAGCGCATTATTATCTGAAATGAAGATGGATACTGCAGCCTTGCTAATGCCATTTAATCTCTGAAATTGGTAGGCTTTCAGAACGAAAGGGAAGCGACTGATTTCTGGGAGTACCATCTCCTATGAGAAAGAGAGCGAGTGTTTATGTCTGTGTTAGCTTGCGCCAATATGTAGAAAGCATATAAGAAGCGCACTCAAAGTTTAACAGCATGGCAAGCACCTCCCTGGAGACTGCACTCATTAATGGATCAGAGTGGCTCATATGAATGTTTGCTTAAAGTAGACAGATCAATAGAAGGGTGATGCTGAAGGGGGGCTTATACCCTGTGGACTACTGGAGGAGTGTGTGTTTGGCTATATTCTGTCCCTGCTCTCATCGCTATGAGAACCCCAGCTGTTTTTTTAGCAGAGGCAGGGAAAGAGATACATTAATCTGTGATTTCTGTAAAATGACCATCTTTATGTCCTGTTTATTTTCAGCTGTTCTCAAAAAGGAGCTGGTGTTGTGTGAGCAGTTTGTCATTCCTGAAGCTGATGCACAACAGATCCAAAGCAAAATATACATGATCGGGAGAATATAGTTGTGCATTTCATTTGTGCAGGAGGGCAGACCTCCGCTACCCAGGTTTGCTGCTGTTTATCAGGATTCTAATTCTCTTCCTCAGTGCAGATGGATTATCCAGATTCATTGCAGCCAAATCCTTGCCCATCATTGTCTCGAGAAACAGTCTGCTGGTCGGGGGTTCCATTGAGATCACGATGTCCTCATCTCCTGAGAAGGGGTTAAGGAAGAAGATGCCTCTGTCCATGCTGAGCACAATCACAACGTAAAAAACAACAATGAGAAATTCCAGATCCTGCTTTGTATGGTAGAAAAATGGACTGATGAATAAACAGACAAACAGTGGCTCTGTTAGCGTGCTGCTCGGTGATGGAAAGGGAGGTGCTTGGAGGAGAGGGGGAGTGTGGCTCTGAGAGACTCACACAGGCTCAGCAGGCTGTTCCATGGCGGCCAGGAGCCCTGCTATTTTAATTGCCAATAAATCAGCATGTCCTCCTCCTCCGCCTGCCAGTTTCCTACAATGAGCTTTTCAGGCAGAAAATGAAGCGGCTGATTTTTACAGTGTGTATGAGTGCCTCCGCTCGCCCTGCCCGGGGTAAGATAAGAGCAGTGACACATGCAGCCTACTCCATTTCACTGCGGCACAGCTAATAAAGCACTCTATTAATGACATCCTCTATTTGTTCACAGGTTACCCCCCACCACCTCTTGTTGCATTAGAATAATATCCACATACACACACGCCTGCTATTGTTGAAAGCTTTGCATTTGTCCACTTGCAGGGCAGTAATTATTGAATTAATCAGAGGATATCGCTCTTTATTTAGGATGCCGTAATGGATTTCTGCTCAAGTCTAAAGACTGCATTATTCTGTTGCTGTGTGGTAATTTTATTTCTAGAAAAATAGTCCTGCATTCCCAGTTGTCGGGCACTCTGCTAATTGCAAAGAGCAATATAATTAAGGCACGTTCTGGAGCTCCAGTGACATAAATGAGAAATCATTGCTGTTTGGAGGCAAGGCTGTTCCCCAGCCCATTTTTGCAGCTGAAGGGACTGGGAACTGGAAGCCCATTAAAGATGGGAGAAACAGGCCAGGGGCTTTTCCCTGTGGAGTCTCTCCCTGTCTTTATTTAGATCCAGATTAACATTCATCTTTTTTTAGCCATTTCCAGTTGTCATTGACTTATCATTCCTCTACCCCCTTTAAAGCATTTTGTGGTGAAAGTTGAATAGGCAGACTTTGACTTTCTTTCAAGAAATTGCCACATGTATAAATTGTTTTCTGGAATTCCATTTTTGTTTAATAACAGTGATCTACAGTGTCGGAGAGCAAAAGAAACCATTTTTCTTTTGGAAGAAGTTAAGGGAGAGCTGCATTGAATGTGGATGTGCAAGTGTGCTTCAGATCCCTCAGATCTCAGACAAGGTGGTCTGCTTCGATAAAAGAGTCCATCAGCTTGTGTGAACCTTGCAAGATTAACTTATGTATTTAAAGAACAATATTTAGATGCCGGAGTCATTGCAAAGATAAGAAGCAGGAGCTAGGGATTAAAAATATACCAACACGTGATTGACTCAAATGAGCTTTAACTTGTCTGTTGACTTGTCCCCTGAGGTGGACAGGTTAAACCAATAAATGATGTCTAACAAAACATGCAATTTTAAGCCTCTCATTCACAGCCCCACATAGTCCTAAGCAATTTTGGCAGCCGACAAGACAATTGCATGCTCACGGTATTAAACAGGCACTGTGGCATTATACTATAATTATTTTAATGGGACGGGTGGTTTCAGAGCAGGCTGGCTGCCAAGACCATCACACTACAAGTGCTTGTGTTAAAGCAAACTAGGAGGAGCTAGAGGAGAGAGTGAACCAACAGGAAGGAGATGAGATGATCTATCCCTCCTCCTCAGGTGTTTTTTTTATTTGATGTTATCTACAGAAGTACTCCACTTCACTTCATAGGCGATATACAATTTCTTGTATTAGGAATTTGTCTTTTTGTATACTCCAGCCTGCTCTCCATGAGACACACAGACAGGAAGAGAATCCTGGGGTCAGAGTGCAGGGCCAGCCATTTATACGGCACCCCTGGTGCAGTTGGGGTTAAGGGCCTTGCTCTGGGGCCCAATGGAGTAGGATTCCTCTGCCGGCTGGGCGATATGAACTGGCAACCTCCCACCCACGGGCACAGATCCTGAGCCACAGAGCCACCACACCGCCCCATGCTCTTTATCCTAGAGAATCATCCCTGAATTGCTACATCCTCTTGTTTTTACCCTTGTGTGTCTGGGGGAGGTCACAATGGCAGCAAACGTCACCCTTGTCTTTCATTAAATATCACACCATGCATTCAGCAAAATAGCACCTCTTGAGGTACATGACATACATTTACATTTTATGAGCACGGGTTTCTTTTAATGATAGTATGGACAATATATAATTCCAATAATGAGGACACTATCCTTGATATTGACTGCTCAAACTGTGCAGATGTGTGTCATCAAGACTGAATGGAGCCTTTAAAGGTACTAATTACACTAAGATTATAAATATAGTCTAAAATTAATGCTATAAGTACAGCAGACTAAGGAGCTGTTGCAGGTTTTATGTAGTTCATTTTAGTGCAGTTTGTGGCCTCAGTCCAGAGTGCATTGGGTTCATTTCCATAGATAAGAACCTCAAGGACAGCTGACTGTGTAAACAAGATATGTTTGCATTTAACCCAAGGGCAAGTACCATGTGTTTGTAAAGCAGCCATTTACAAAGTGATAACTTGTCTGCCATGTGAGAATGTTACTACATAAGCCTGAATGCTCATTTTTCAGTTATTTTCTTCATATATGTTAACTAATTACCACTTCTATTCACACAGATACATTGGGTGATATTGTATAATATTGAAAAATCAGAAGCATGCAGTGCACTACGTTTCCTGAAAACGTTTTTTTCAAAGTAATAGATGATTTAAAATGTGCACGTTTGATTACGTATGACTAGATTGCAAGGAGGTACGGTGACTACTGTGTCCTGAGTTCAAATTCAGGTGGGGCTGCACATTGGTGGTGGTGGAGGGGATCCCCATTACCTGTAGAGCTCTTTGAGTGGGGTGTCCAGAAAAGCGCTATATAAGTGTAAGCAATTATTATTATTATTATTATTATTATTATTATTATTATTATTATTATTATTATTATTATTATTATTATTATTATTATTATTATTATTATTATTATTATTAATTCTGGCCTCAGTCATCTGTCTGCCACAAGACCTTTAAAAAAGGAATACAATTTCTTTTATCTCTTTCCTTTTCCAAGTACTGGCCAAGTAGCCCTGGGAGTGTGATTGTGTGTAAACTGACATATTACCTCTAAGGTAGAAGCAAGGGAGCTGACAATGAAGTAGAGCAGAATGATCTAATTAGCTCTGTCTCTTCTCTGTGTGTAAACCAGCCTCTTTTGTAAAGGTAAAAGGGACTACAGGAGGTTGTTTGGAGACATTAATGCACTGAATGGGACAGAGAGACTGGTCTGTATAAACTAGTAAATGTTTGTGAGGTCTATCGGCACCTCTGCAGACAGGATTGAATGCCTTGTTGAGTGTGTTTGCATACAGAATGACTGTATTTACAGTGCATTTGAGAAAGGCTGTGTCTTTATGAATTGAGTCAATAGGTCTTTTTACCTTATCTCTGAGTGATAAAGGCCCTCATCTCTTCAGAGCTCTGACTATTTAATAAGGAAGGAAAGGCATGAAACAGAGGGGGAAGCCAAATAATTTCATGCTGTAGTTATACTGCTTTCACTCATTTAGATTAAATAAAAGCATGATTGGTTTTATGAAGTACCAATGTGTTTCCACAAATAAGCATGCCTAAATAAAATAAATCTACAGTGTTTAGGGTGGAAAATGTGGTGTGAAAATATAAATCAAAATATATAAGTGTTTAGTGCTTATGTTTAACATGATTTAGAAATGATAGTGTATTATTTGGATTATAACATATATACCACAATAGTTTATTTCAAGCATTTAGAGCACGTTGATTTCAAATATTGATGTATTATAGCCACTGTTGTTTTCAACCTATTTGGGCAAATAAACATTTGTAAGGAAAGCTTGCAAAGTCATAACTAATATTTGAACATGGGCTTATGCATTTGCTAACCATTTTGAAAGCGGGAATTATGA
Source organism: Lepisosteus oculatus (assembly GCF_040954835.1). NCBI lineage: Eukaryota > Metazoa > Chordata > Actinopteri > Semionotiformes > Lepisosteidae > Lepisosteus > Lepisosteus oculatus. The sequence continues at coordinate 12,863,854 of NC_090712.1, forward strand.
TTATGAAGTTCCAAGCAGATAATCCATTTCAGACATAAGATGCACTCAACAGAGCACAAGATGGTAAGCAATTCAGAGGTGCTTGGTCTGATGGGGTAGGAAGCCTTTATTTGAGTGCATCCCTCTATTCACAGCAGAAATGCTATTGTCTAGGCCAGCAAGGCATGACTGATTTATCAATAGATAAGTCAGGAGACGAGCACTAATGAAAGGGCTTTATACCTAATCTACTACCATCAAGCGCTGGGGAGACATGCAGGACAATCTGTAAAAGGTGTCCCTGTTTCGCTGGGCTACTTAGACACCACCGCCCTTTCAGCACATGTACTATGTCACGAGAGCAGTACTCCATTTTTAACACAGGCTGAGTTCATTGTTTTGTAAACTTGCTGGTGCTGTAATGACAGGAATGACAAAGCCAGAGTTAAGGCTTTGTCGTATGGTATGGTCATGAGTGGTTTTGTGTAGCCTTAGGTATTCATTTGTAGCCCTTTGATGCAGTGCTTGTTCTCTCATTGCTAACTGTGTGTGGAGCACAGGGAGGGGACATGTTTCTCTGTGTGGCAGTAAAAAAGATAGCAGAACCCACTCTGTTCCCCTGTCTTATTGACAATTTTTCAGTCTCTGGCAAGATCTCTTACCCATGTTGGGCATTATGAAGGGCACAAACTATTATGCTGTCTTGTACAGAATGTCAATAGTGTGGCAAAAATGTTCTGTGTTTAAGAATGCCCTTTAGCAAAATAAACTGTTCTGATCACAAAATGCCTTTCAGCTGGCAATCTTACCATTTATTTTTAGGACAATGCACAAAGAATTTCTATTCCTGTGCAAAGTTTGCACCATTTTTTCTCTATTTTTTAGAGGCCATTTTTAAATCCCAAAACTATATTTAAGAAAACAATCTATTTTGTTTTGCCTGTTTTGCCAGGATCTTGTTTGACATATTTATACTATAACATTTAATATCAGAAAATTTGACTCTGGAGCAAAACAACTTTGATAACCCTGTTGTATGTGATTCTGCTGCAGTTTCAGTGTGATGTTTGAAGAACTGCAGTGTATCAGTCTTCACAATGTGAAGGAATTGTATTTGAAATTTGAAACTGTGTTAACTGTGTTCATAATTGTCCATTTTTAAAGGGAGAGTTCCAGTATAGGTGCAGGGCATTCTCTTAGAAAGTTTCCAGATTTGACCTCAAGGTCTAGCATGTTCACGTATCAGTTTCTTTGAAATAACAACCAAAGTAAATATTGTTTATTGCCTTTATAGTTTTTAAATTATGCCTTAAGTTGAAACTTCCCTGGTTAAATCAGACAATCAAACTATCAGCACACAGATGGCAGAGTTATACTCTTTGCTTAGAGACTTGATTTACAATAGTATAAACACAGAGACAAATTGCCCTTACAACTAGTCTCATAGACTCCAAAGTGCTTTTGATGTTTAGACTCCATCCTATAGGCAATGAAAGCTATTAAGAATACAAGAATAGTTACAAGTCAGAGGAGTCTATTCAACCCATTTGGCCTGTTTTAAGAAGTCAATAAAAAATTACTGAAAGAAACAAAAGCCAACAATGACAAAAGTAAAAGTCATGAACTTTAATGAATTACCTTGCAAAAGCCACTTTAAAACTAAACCTAAGACTCTAAACCAAACCTGAATCTTAAGTTCTGGATTTTTTAGCCCTTGCAGTTCCCCTTCTCCTTGATGATAAGATATAATGAATACATTTTGTTCTTGATATGAATTAAAATAGTGTTTCTTTAAAACACACAATGAATACAGTTCTCATGGATGCAATGTGAATGTGTGATGAATCAGTAATACTCAAAAGCTCAAAGACCAACAGTAAGCACTTTGTCAGAGCAAAGCTTCCTTTGCTGTTTTCATTGCTCTGGCAGCATAAGTGAACTTTTGTTTAGCAGACAATTAGTGTGCTGTACCCAGTAATGCAATCTGGCACCAACTTCCCTATTGTGGGTTATCACACATGTAGAGAGAGGCTATTGTTCGGAATAACAATTTATACCACAGTAGGGAGTCATGTATGAAGTATCTAGGGGCAAAGAGGAGTAAGTTTGTTAACTTCCAACTGAGAGAGTAGAATCATACAAGTCTCTGCCTGGTACTCAGCATGGCACTGCGAACAGGACTGCTCAGAGACTCAGGATTTGATGAGAGTAACACAAGTTTTTGAAGGGGAATTAAGAAACGAAATGAGTATGCCCTAAACACACAATGTGGAAGAGATAGACTAGTGGTTACCAAACCTTTGTGCTGGGACCCCTTTTCAATTTTCCAAACATTTCACATGCTGCTAGTTGTTTTTTAACCTCTGTTATATGTGGAAATCTAATGTAATAATGAAGAATTATTATTCACTCAGAAAATACTCACCATACATTTTATGACAATCGTATTAATTACCTCAATAAAAACTGTATTTTTGTAGCATACTGTATTTATGAAGCATAGCAGTCCAGGGGTTGAGTAACTAACCTGATGAGATGGCTGATACTTTTCCTTGGACTACAAAGACGGAATGTCAAGTAGGAATGATTACAGTTGTAGCTTAAATCTGATTCCACTTCACATTTGTCTTTTCCATGAACCTACTGTAGTAGCTTCATGGAGCCCCAGGTCCGTCAGCGGTCTGTGGACAGCAGGTTTGTGGTAGACTCAGTGCTTAACAACAACTGAGACCACCGACTCCATGAAAAGATATATATATCAGTAACATCCTAGACCTGTAAAGGTTCTAAAAATGAAGAATAATTTCAAGAAGGTCTGCCGTTTTGTTTGTAACACACATTCTCAATCTGATTTAATTTGGCAAAACAGGCGTCTTTTTCTGTACAGCATTATTAACAAGGCCCAACTTTTATATTTAGACAGCTTAAAAATAATAACACCTGGAAGACTTGGAGCTTTTTTGCTGCACTAGTCCCTCTTACTCAAAGCAGTACTGGCCATTTCAACAAAGAACACACAGAAAATAATGTGTAGACACAAATCTGTCCCTTGAACCATCTTCTGCATTAAAACAGTTCATAGTCTTAGTACTGGACTGTATAGAACTGTGGAAATATAGAAGCACAATGCAGAGCCCCATCTAACAGATACCACAAAGAGCTGATGATGAATTCTCTCCTGGTAATTTACAGGTCTTCAAATGGGATGGTACTTCAGGAATATCACTACTTACCATTTTAATAGTAACAAGCTTCAAATAGTGATAGCATAGCTATGATGAAGCACCAGGTACAAAACATCCGGAGACAAAAATAAAACATTTAGTGTCGCACAGAGCCTGATGTAGACACTCATGCAGAGCGTTGATATTTATAACATGGGTTTCGAAGTACAGTAAGGAAACTACACATCACCTATATTTCTGGAAGGATGAGTGTGCTCATTTTAATATGTCAACTATAAGATATTACATGTCAGCTTGGGCTACAATTCAGCCTTTTTAGATCTATAATACGCTGAATGATTTAAAATATGAAAGGGAAGATGTACAGCAGAGGCAGGGGACTGGCCTTTACCACAGTGAGCTCTGGTTTCTGTTGCTGTGATTAATGAAGCACAGCTTTTAAAGCTGTCCACTGGGCAGACCAGGGCCTTGTTCCTAAGCAACCAGGTCTGAGAGTCCATTACTATAGCACAGCAATTCAAAGTGCAAAGAGTCTCCTTTCTTCCATTATCTCCTCTCTACCCATCTCCTCAGGACTTGGCAGGACTCAGGACTCAAACCATCACCACGTCCCACTGCTACTACACTAACCTGTTAGATATAATACACAACACTGTGAACCGATACTGCTTTAAAAGTGGGTAATGGCTAAACGGGCTAATTCAATGTCCTCATTTCTCCTGCTTCCCAACATACTTCCTCTTCTAATATGTTTTATTTTTTTTAGTGAATGCAAAGTACCTGAGCTACACAATAGCTTCTGGTTGGACTCTGTTGAGGGCTCTCCAGTCAATCTCCACTGAGACTGTGGAGCAGCCAGTAGTCTAGGATGTGCTGCATAGTTTCCTCCATCTCAATGGAACAAATAGAACTTGCACGTATTCCCCACCTAGATGCTTGGCAAGTCATTGACCATGACCAGTCCCAAAGCGGCTCAGAGTGGACCACTCGTTTCGTGGAAGGTGAAAGTGGAGTGGCTCCTGGGTTGGGCATGTGATGAGGTGCTTTTCTGTTAAATCCACTGATTCCCAATCTTGAGCCCAGGTGAAATCTGCATTGAAGTCTTGGAAAGGGGTTTTTCCAAGTTGGTGTTGTTGAAGGCAGACGTGTCTTTGCTGGATTAAATATGTCATTGTATAGTGACAGGTAAGGAATGTTTTGGACCTTTTTGAGCATTTTATGGCTTATTGGAAGTAGCTGAATGTGTGGAGGAGGGATGTTTGTTAGGACATGGAGCCAGGGCAGTGGGGTTGGGTGTTTGGTCAGGATTGCACAAGTAATTGAAACACCGACATAAACAGAACTGAGTCATCAATGATACCATCTTGATGTGATAGGGTTGCATAAATAGGTTATGTTGCAGTATAAAAACAAGTTGCTCCTTTTAACATGTCATTTGTTCTTTTTTAACTGAGCACCTAGTTGAGTCCTTGTGTCCTTTCCTCCCAACAGTGAATTTCCTATTCCAAACACTTACATTTCCTTCTTAATCTAGTAATGCTGATAATAAGTTAGGTGTTTTGGTAAGTGTTCAGTAAAAATATATTAAATATATGTATCTCTTTATGTTTGAGGGCGAAAACAGTGCAACTTGCTGCACCTGAACATTTCAGTGTGTATTAGTTGAGGATGTTTTCTAGTGGTTTTTACTGCTATGGTAGATCTCAGGGCCAGTTAGAAAACAATGTTTAACAAGTGTTGTTCTATTCATAGTTCCTACAGAGAAAGAGTCCTCATTCCCCCTCCTTCCTCAGTCCTGTCAGAGAGGTGCTAAATAATTCTTGACAGAGGACTAAGGCTCCGGTGTGGTACAGCTGTTTCTCAGTGGGGCCATCGGCCATCTGTTCCCAGTGATTCTGCCTCTGTGCTGAATCAGTTGAATGCTGGGAGACCCGGGGCAGAGCTGCCTTGCCTAGCTACAGCTGCACTCTGCTTGGTTACGCCGGCGCCTCTGCTCGGCTCCCCACGCAGGCTCCATCCTGTTTATGGTAATTAGCCATCTGCCGGGGCCCATTGCAATTGCAGAGTGGGGAAGGTGACAAGTCAAGCCAAGCCTAGGATGAGCCGGGCCTTGTGGAACAAAAGCTGCAAGTTTTATGAAGATTCCCCAGTCGCTGTTGGCAAGCATGTGTGTGACAGAGGAGTCCCAGAGCTTCAGATCGGGACACAAAGAGAAGGATCTCTGGAAGTGTGGTCCCCTCACCCATTTCCTGACAGTTACTGAAAGACATTGCACAGTAGCCCACTGTCTGTGATTGTCTGGCTTTCTGTGTGGGCAGCGGCAGATTACTAACACAACTCACAGTAGGGTGAGATCATGTGGGTAGATTTACTGGTCTTGTGCAAAGGTTTCCGACAGATGAAGTTTAAAATGAGCTTAATATCTACAGTTATAGAACTGTAGGTCCATACACGCCAGTCTGGTGAACCCTTTATTTCCATCCATTCACCTGCCTGAGTATGAGATGGAACACACAAAGGTGTGTTGGTTTTATTCCAGAACCCGTCCCTGAGAGATGAATGACAGCTTTTCCCTTTCAGGCACTCTTTGGCACACGGCACTATTTGCTCTTGATTCAAAGAGACCTGAGTGCCATTCTAGCTTAAAGGCTCTACACATATTTGCAAAGTCCTTAGCACTGTGCAAAGTGTGGAAAAAAGGGCTTTTGAATGACACCCTGGAGCCTTCAATTAACTGTCATCCCTGGGTCACTGAGCAAGAGACAGAGCAAAAACCCTTCTTTGGCATAAAGAGATACAGGCAACCTGTGACCTTGGAGACATCAGTTTAAAACAGTTTATCTGATAAAATATACTTTAAAGTATTCAAATTACTCTGCATTTTATCTACTATGACCCTTGAGGGTTTGTGTAGCTACAACCCATAAATTGTTCCCCTCCAGACATTTAAGGTTGCTCATCACTAAAAGAGATATAGGAAAGAAGCAATTAATTTGAATAAAATGGCAGCGAGTCAAAAGCAGACAGTTCTTCTGCAATGGTGGTGACATCTTAATGCTTTAAATGTTTCACTCCACGCATACAAAAGCTTTAAATGGTTGAAACCATTGACCACAGATAATCCTGCGGAATCTGTTGAAGGATTTTAAACGTGGCACTGGCAAGAGGACAGAGAAAGAGACTGAACTGTAGCAGTGCGAGAGACTGTCATACAGGCTGAGCTTCATACCCACCTGATCAGCAGCAGTTCTCCAAGGGGGCTGTATCACTGGGAGGGGAAATTGTCCAGATTGAGCAAAACAAAGACTAACATGCTTCAAGTTCAAATAGCAGTGCTGTTAACCTCATCTGACCCTGCACAGCAAGAGCAGTGCCGCTGCGAGCAGGATCTGATTGAGCCCAGCCCTGCAGGAGGCCGACAGAGGATGCCAACACTACAGCTCTCCAAGGTGCTGGCAGAAAGCTGGGGGACCCCAGGACCTTCTCAGAAAATAGACGCTCTGCAAAATACAACTGACACAATGTTTGTATTATACCCGAGAAAATAAGAAGCAGTGTAGAAGAGGCTCAGACAACACTGACACCTCACTGATCACTGGGATGACATCTCTAAAGGGCCTGCTTCACAGGTGAATAAATATGAACACCTGCACTGACCTCTGAGCAGATTCAGAAGGAAGAATATTAGACAAATACCCCTCATCATCTCTGACATCCACATATATGCATCCACACAACCTGAATGTAAAGTGAAGATAATTTTTGCTGTAACAAGGGCTGTCATGAAAGCTGCTATATTCTGTAAAAGTATGTCATCAATGATTTTTTTTTAATCAATAGGAAAATGTGAGTTCAAGATGCATTTCCCCATAACAGTACACCCATATTAATGAAGACAATAGAATAATAACAGATTTCAAGGGCTTAGGCTGGTGAGAAACTACCTTACTACCTTACTGGGCACCTGGTTCACAATCTATGCCAGCCCACGGGAAAGTGAGTTTGTTTCTTGGTCTCACTCATTCCTAATTAGGCAATATGATTTTTTTTAAATAGAATTATGTTTCAAAGTCACCTTTTGGCGCGGCACGCAGATCCCGGCGGGATTTGCTCCGGCCCTGTTTCAGGCCGGGCAGATGCGTGCCGCGGTTGTCATGGAGGCAACATCTTCCACGGGTCAGCGGCTGCGCCTGGTGGGGGGGGGGGGGGAGGGGCAGCACGCAGCCCACTCCTGTGTCTGCCAGGGGAGGAAAGGGTCAAAGAGGTCAGGTTGGCAACACGCCCTGCAGTCCCCTCCCCGGGGACGAGGCCGAAAGAGACAGCGCGGCCGTCAGCAGGGAGGAGGTGGGGTGGGGGGGTCCTCTTGAGGGGAGGGTTAGGGTGCTGACCAGGCGGTACAGCTGACGGGGAGAGCGCCTGGAAGAGAAAGCAATCTGGAGAGGCACTAGCAGTGTCTCTGTGGATGTAGCACACACGTCAAACACCTTACCTCACCTGTCACAACAGCACACCTCAACTCGCAGACACAGCGATGTCAATTCCAGTATCAGACACCAAACGGGATTTTAAAAGTAGGCCCTGATGGTTTAAACAGGCACAACTGCACGCCCAGCGTGTGCTCCCAGGGTGCTCCTCAGAAAGGAGCACTGCTCGGTGAGTAGGGCCAGCTCACCATCACAGACACTTGGGACTCTCTGTCACCAGCACATCCCACATGGCATCCCACAGCTCTGCAGAAATTCCCTTGAACTCACAGATGTGGTTTGTCAATTTCAATGTCTCCTGCAAATCTGAATTGTTGTCCCTGGGGAAGAGGGAGAAAATAACACTAAACTCCAAAGCTATTGATGTTTGTTTGCTTTGTGTGTCAGATGTTGATTACATTTCTGACCCTTTCTCCTGTGCTTGTGTGCAGCAGGTCTTTTGGAGTACTCATACTACCATGCTAGTCAGTATTGCTGAATGTCTTCCCTTTTGGTCCCCATTCCTTTTATGCCTAAACTAACAGCCTTAAACTTGTTTTCCATTAATTCTATTGATTGCAAGACAGTGATGTATTTATAAAGCAAAAAAAGATTGAGTTTCAAGCCAGGTACCTACTAATGAGTAGCAACCCCCCCACCTCCCAGTATCAACGTCTGGATGGAATCAATAGATTTAATTGCAGAAATATGTTAAGTAAAGTCATAAGTGTTGTCAACATTGACCATTGAAATAGCCAGAGAAGGTGCAATATGGAGTTGAGTAATACAGAGCAACACAATGTAGACTGAACTAGCGAAATAAAGTGTGGAGTGAGAGAAGGACTGCCTGACAGTCAGTGAATTTGATCAGCTAATGTAGAAAGGATTAAAAGTCTTTGAATGTTTGTGTCATAAATAGAAAAAAAGATCGTTTCATGGTATACAGTAGGCCAACCACAGCAGAAGGCTTTGACATATGCTGACATGAAGATCTTGGGAGGAGAGGAGAGGGAAGCAGAGACCAAACTTTGATTATCAATAACATAAAAGCAAAAGGAGAGCCGGGCCTAACATTTAATATCAGTGTCCTCCTATGAAAAACACGTGCAAATAGCACATTCTACCACACGTTCACAGGAGCTTTCCTGAATATGCACTCAGTAACAACATCAATCAGCAGAAAATAAAGAGTACATGTAGTCTGAAACTGCTGCGATTTTAAGACTGCAATTCATAAAAGGCTTCTGAGTTATGAATTTCTAGACTGTGGATGAACATTCATCCATCTTCTACTCACTTTATCCAGTACAGGGGCATGGGGATCGCAGGGCACACACAGACACAAACACACACGCTCACACCTGGGCCAATTTACAACCAGTATGTCTTTTGACTGTGAGAGGAAACCAGAGCATTTGGAAGAAACCCATGTGAACACAGGGAGAACAGGCTTCAGTGCTGTGAGACACAAATGCTAACCATTGCACTGTCATGCTGCCCTATAAGTGGCATAATTAAAAATGTAGATGTTAATCGGATACGTTTATGGAATGTAAATGCATATTTCAGAGTTAATATCGTATGAAGGAATCCATGAATGAATTAAATTATCATGGATTCATAAGTGATGTTTTCCTTTTACACATCCAAGAAGTGCTTGCTACAGTAAAGCATATTTTGTTCAAAAGGAACTGTAGTTATAACTTTCTTATACAAACAGTACTGCATAGAGCAGATTTTGAAACAACATTCAATGAAGCCCAAACACCCACTGAAGTCATGTCTCCACTGCAAATGTCTTCTCTGAAGGTCTCAATTATTGCATCTTGAGAGTTTGACCATTTCCTGAGCCCTGGCAATCCACAATCCATTTACAGGATGTTGAAGACTGAGCATGAGTCACAGTGCAGTCATGGATTTTAATAACACCACAGTTATTTCTGTGGAGCTGTGCCAATATTTTTTGACCTAAATTCTGCAGTTTTACATAGTACAGAACAACCGGGAGATGGATTTTTGATTGCTTGGTTGACCTATTATAAGACATCGCCACCTACTGAGTGGTTACAGTACTACGTCTTTGTAACTATTCTTGGAAAAGAGTTAAGTGAAAGAGTGCAAACTTTTCTTAAAAAGTATGTAATTATCTAGGAATCTTACTTACCATTTTCTACGATGAATTATTGTTCAATAATCTTAGCACTGTTATCATTGTCAGTGGGTAACCAAATGAGCCTTTTTAAACCAAATTCCCATTTTGAAACTTTTCTTACGATTTACATCACAATATAACCCAAAGTATGAATTGCTTATATTCACTCCACCCAATGTGTCACCGAATAACAATTTTGGAGACGAAGTATATAATAAATTGATAATTACACGTGTATGCCATTTTATTTTTCACTCGGTTTATTTCAGACAGGAAGAATTAGAAAATATATAAATTAAGAAGCCACAGAACATACTGCAAAAAATGCATACATAATATTGCAATGCACACAGCAATTACAGAAACGCCCGTAACAGTACTTTAATTTTCCTTTTAAAAAAAGCCATTGGAGTTGTGAATTCATATTAAAAGTAAAAACTGCAAGACCTTACATTTCAAACGCCACTGTCAATCCCACCATTAAATCGAAGGAATAGAAGATACATTCAATTTTCCCCACTTCGTTTTTCTGTTTGATAATTAAGTTTGTTTCGTCTTTACATTTTTATCATCTATAAATTTTTTGACAAATTATCATATTCAGTCAAAAACATTTCATAACAGAAAGAGGTGGGGATAGGGAGGTCGTAGCTTTCATTTGACAAAACGCCTGCTTCTCAATCGCAGTGTCACGGGAAACATCGCCCTCTAACGCGCTAGATAATTATTTTTTTTCCGAGGCTGTGGTATGTGGGAGAGGCCTGGATATCAGAAGTGTATAGACAGAACCAATCGTAATATCCCATTACGTAATTACAAATGTAGGAAGATGTTTAGGTATAGGAGTAGAGTTCAGGTGAGTTGAACATGTTTTGTAAAATAACCCAGCAGCATATATACTGTGAAATTGCTCTCCTTACATGTACTCTTTTGCAAGAAGCCATACATAAACGTATTGTATTATAACTGCATTACACTTACACATCTGTTTGTTTTTATTGTTCAAGTTAATGGATTTACTTAAGGAGCTGCAAAAAAACAGACAACAGAATGACTTTCGTTGTTTTAACCCTATGACAAATACTTTTCCAGCAGAAACTATAGTTACAGCGGAAGTATCACTGCTAGTTATAGACAGGAAAGCGTCTGCATCCTAGATTGTTTATACACAAAACATACAGCTGATCCACTGACGGTCATTTTTAAAGCAGAAACTTCCCGTTCCTGTTCACTGTGACAAAAAAAAAGCTGTATTAAGGAAAACAACTAAATTTAAAAGGTGAGGATTCTGTGAAAAATGTTTTTTTGTGCAGCGAAAATATAAATGTCAAAAAATACCAAACCCAGTTATGGGTTATCATTAGGTTAAGTACTGCTAGTGTAACCTTTTCCTTCACTCTGAATGTAATTAAAGTCCAAGAAATAAACTGTAACTCTAATCAGCAATTAGGATCCTTAACATACATGGGTAGGGTGTGTATTTGAGATTGTCAGAAGACAGCATTCACATTATTAGTGTTTGATACTGAAAAGAAAGTGTAGGTTAAATAAACAGTTCAAAAGTAGGTTTTAAATGGACATACATCTCCTTTTAAATATATTAGGGAGTTGCATATGACGGTTTAAAAGGGGTTTAAAGGAAATTTGTTCAGAAATCCCTTTAGCTATGGTCTGTCCAACCTTAGCAACTCTGGGTCTCTTGTTAGGGTCACAGGTAGGTATCAGGCTGTAGAGGGGGGTTTATGGCGGGACAAGGAAAAGGTCAGGCTGGGCTGGGTTTAGGATTACAGTACATGTCACTTCTCCAGGAAGGATTAAGGCTAGGGACAGGATAAAGCCCAAAGTGAAGCTTAAGTGTTTGTTCACTTCCTGGGGGAAAAGGCAAGACTTCCTTTGCCTTGTATCCAGCGATGTCTAGCCTTGGGCTAACATCATTTTGCTTCGGTGCTAATGTGATTTGGACTCAAGGCAAAAAAGGACTTGGAATAAGCACTAATATGGCCTAGTCTAATATAGTTGGAATTTGGGGTTAATGTGATCTGGATTTGAGGGTGGTGTATTTTGGACTTGGGGTCAGGGATAATGTGATTTGGATTTAGAGATAATTGGATTTGGACTCGGGACAAATATTATTTAGATTCAATGCTAATATGTTTTGGACTGTTGGCTAATGTGATTGGAACTGAGGGCTAACAAGATTGAGATTTGGGGCAAACATGATTTTGACATGGGGCTAACTGGGCTTATTTTTTTGGTGAAAGTATGAAATAAGGGTGCAATTTCTTGATTGTTTACTTTCAGTGAAATGGGTTGAGACTACTTGTGGTTTGGATTCAAGTCTGGATTGGCATCAGGGCTGGGCTTAAGATCAGTAGAATTAAGTTTAGACTTTGGGGTTAAGATCTGAATTAGCATTTGAGTTTTTTTAACAGTAGGATTAGTGTTCTTCTTGAGTCACAGGTGTTAAGGTTTGAATTAGAGCTTGGGTTTTGAGGTTTCATGGAGACTGTCTTGGGTCGTGATTGAGCATATGTATAAGATTTTATGAAGTTAACAACCATCAATTACAGATAACCTCCACTGAGTTTCAGGTGTTGAACAAGTGAATGAACCAGCAGTTTTGTACACATTTAGGTACTACAGTTACATACACAGACATATCACCTAGTTTCCTTCTCAGCTTCTGTCTCTCCAGACAGAGTTTTACAACATCTAATTGGAATTGGCTGCCTTTATTTGGATGTACTAATCAGAAAAACAATTACAGATCAGATGTAATTTAACTGACTTTCTGCAGTGAAGAATTGCGTATCATGGACCACAATTTAGACAATGTTTTGATAAGGCCTTTAATAGGTGTTTCATTAATTATCAGTTTATTATTTACAGATCTTCTGTATAATGTTAATGCAGCATACTGTACATAGATACACTGCAGTGCTGAGGTTAGACAAGGATGGATGGATGTGTTATTAATAGAATATCTATTAACCCTCTATTTATCCAACTTAATCTAAGGAGTTACTGTAACAGGAAGTGTTAGGAGAGATATCAATATTTCCTTAACCCATCCCAGAATTATTACTAGGCTGCCTATGTTCCAAGTCTTGGTACATGTCTCAGGCTCATAAAGTCTAACCATGTACAGTGATCAGATACTGAGCTGTTATTGCGGAATATATGTCTATTGCAAGACATGCTGGCATATTGAGTTTGAATATATATTTAATTTTTTAACTTATTGGAGAAGATTAAGGTTGAATTTTAAGTACTTTTCTGCTACAGAGTACAGTTCTGTGGCTTCTGAAATCTAACAACATGGATATGGATATTAATGACTAAGTATTGATACAATTAATATGTGCCGAACTCAACTAATAAAGTGACAAAAGTTAAATCTGTAGAGTAAAGATTTCCATTCTTCAGAGTGTTAGTCAGAATACTAACACTCTGAGGTCACTGCAGCCAGTGGCACAAGAATAAAGAGGCATTGGATGAAATTCCTTCATGGAAAATTCATGGAATGCTGGTACTCACAATTGTGTCTTTCATCAGCACAATCATGTAAAGAAAAGATTCGCTGGTAGGCAGCAGTAAGTGTACACTAGAATGCTACTCTGTACTTTAATGCCAATGAAATGCAAGGAATGAGTACATAGTTGGTGCTGTTCCCTGGTTTCCCAGCAGGTGGTACTATTTTGCAATGACAATGCTGCCCAGTTGATCATGAGTTGGAAAGACAATTATTGTAACTGAAACACAATATGTGTCTGTAGTATTTAAGAAATGCACAGTAAATGTAATTAAAGGATTTATTTCTTTTTGTGCCAAACAGTATACTACAAATATTTACACTAATATTGCAATTACTAGCTTTAGTAGTAGTATTTTAAAGGCTTGCAAGTTTAAAATTGTGCAAGAAAGCCACACAGCATATGCACATCAACAAGAAAATGTATTACTTTGGAAAATAGAATAGTTTATTTCATTGATTGTCGAACCACGCTTATTTGTCACTTAAGCAGGGTATTGTTTCAGTCTCTTATTAGAAAATAACGTGGCCGAAGTTGATGAATATGGGTGGCTGAGCTGTACTATGACAGGAAAGCAGTGAGGGTGAAGGGTGTGTTGAGAGAGGAGAGACCAGCAAGGTCTTGGTGGTGATGGGGGGTCGAGGCAGTACAAACGTTTGATCAGCAGGGCACGGATCTTTTTCTTTTTAATTGCTGGAGTAGGAGGGCTGCGCCCAGTTAACCCACGACAACAGCAAAGCCACAGTCAGCTCCTGATGACACGGGCTGACTTGTTGCGAAGGAAACGTGTGTGAGAAACAGAGTGGTGGCTTTGTGCCAGCCCAGAGCCACGGAAACGCACACTCTGCAGGGGCAGACAACCGAGAAGCAGCTCTCCTTCACAGGTGCAGTTTGCCAGTTCTTCCAATAATAAATTCCCCAGACGTGTCTGAATGTATGCAGCTTCAGCAGCCTGTACGCACAATTGAGAGCCAAAGCTGGGGTTATGCTTAGGGATAGAGGTTAGGGTTGAGTAGTAGTAGTACAGAGGGGGGCTTCTGGAAAGTTAGCAAGCCATCATAAACAGCTTCTTAACCAAATTCCTTTTACTGTCTGGAAAATTCACAGCATATTCTTTCACTGGAAGGGCTAATCAGTGTTTATTTAACTTTCAAAAGGGAGACGTTAATCTAAACTGTATGAAAACCATTCTTCATTTTTCAGACAGGAATTGACTTTATTATACTGTAGAAAAAGAAATGAGTGCCTGAGAGATTATGCAATTAAAAACTCTAATAATCTGATAATCTAGATATCATCCACTAATGAGAATCCCCAAGTGGCAGTGTGCATTTGGGCAAGCACTGTCTGGGTTTTTGAAAAAGAGAGCTGCAGCATTTTGAGCTGCACAGTTGTGTCTACCTGTGCTGCATACACTTGGGTTAACCTGTCAATAGGCAAAGTGAAAGAGTCGGGCTTGTTATCATTTGGCAGATCCAAAATGTGGACAATATAAACAGAGACGTAATAGGTGGTTCCCAAAATATGAAATGATAAAAGTAAGCATTCAAGGGGTCCTCCTTCACCAGAACGTTTGTTTAGGGGATAGCAACCTGAGCAGATTTTTTTTTCCCTAAAAAGTCTCTGCAATAATTTACTGAAAGGTGCACCTCTGTCTCTTCTACCATGAAGCAAAACTCTGTGGTTACTTGAGTTGCTGGTTTAACAAAGGACACACCCAAAATGTGATGCAATCAGTGTTTTGCTGTATTATATTTTGGGAAAGATATTGAGTATTCTACCTGGATCCCACACCATCATCAGCTTCTTTTGGTGCCAAGATACAATTTAACAAGCCTGTGAATACTGTTATTTGCTTTAAATTTGCCCCCCAAAAAACAAAACATAAATATACAAGATCAGACTCACTGATAAATCATTCATTCTAGCATTGTCCCAGAGGTTTTAATTGTGACTCTTTAGTAGTGGGATATAGTAAACCGTTCTACATCTAGGACCCAAAACAAGATAAAAAAAACTTATTTCTCTCACATGCTGAAGTTGGAGAAGTTAATTTGTGTCTCTAAACTATCAATGTTTATACTGTACACACATGCTTTAATATTAGTGTGTGTCCTGCAAAGGAATAGTGTTTGGTTTGGGACATATATATTTTTTAATCATTCTATGCTTCTGGGATAGTTTCCCAGATAAGTAGCTTCCTGATAATGGATAGATGTTTGGATTTCCTTATTTTTGGATCGCATTGTAACACATACCTTTCCAGAAATGGGAAGGGCTCAAATTATGGTATGGACCTTCGTGAGGTCAGCCCTGTCATAAATTGAGCAGTCAAATAATAATAATAATAATAATAATAATAATAATAATAATAATAATAATAATAATCTGGCCATAGCGCGCCAGAACACTCACCACACATCAGCTATCAGTGGGGAAGAGAGCAGAGTAATGAAGCCAATTCATAGAGGGGGATTATTAGGAGGCCATGATTGGTAAGGGCCAATGGGAAACTTGGCTAGGACGCCGGGGTTACACTCCTACTCTTTTCGAGAAACGCCCTGGGATTTTTTAATGACCACAGAGAGTGGTCATTAAAATTTAATGACCATTAAAATCCATTGGTCCACATATTTCATACAGGTGTGAATCAGGTATGAATTTACAGTGAGCATTATCAATGTCAAAAAAAGTTAAAACAATATGTGATGGAGACATTTCACCAAAAGCTCTTACATACTGTATTTATACTGTTTTTAAATCATGTAAACAACTGGAGATTATTAAACCTGTACAAAGTCACTGAATATATCCACTGTGTCTATGTACCAACTACATGCTAAAGCTATTAGCTATTAGTCTGGGAAAAGCAGCTGTAATTAAAAATACATACTAGAAACACAGGCAAATTGCCATTGGACTGTTAAGATAAGTGCAGTTAATGTTTAGCCAGATATTAACAACTGGGACAGTTGGTTGGTTGGATTAATAAGAACCTGGTGGTGTTTTAGTACATGCAAGTAATTTCAAACCTATGAGTCTTTAAACAAATGCCCTTGGCACAGAAACCATTGTAAAAACTAACAGAAGAATTAAACTGAGAAAAATTAAATGAAATTCTAACTCAGCCCCATAAGGGTGAAGTGCAGAAAGCCATTTTGCAGAAGGGTTTGGAGTGGAAAGAGGCTGAAATGGCTCAGGATCTTCTTATCAACTAAATCATAATCTTGTAGTTTTAGGGTTGGGCTTAGAGATCACCTTTCAGGGGAGAAGAAATGTTTTCTTGCATCAGGCCTTCTATGTTTACAATTAGAAAACACAAATCTCTCCTCATGTTTACTCCAGCATTTGTGTGAACATGTTGCTATTAACCGGTGCTTAGTACCCATTACACTTTGTGTCATTCCAGGGGCTGTGTTAGTGCTACACTTCACAGTACAGTATGTACAGTACAGAGTATTACCATGGGAGGTGCAGTGGATCTGTGGCTGGAAGGATCTGCACCTGTGGCTGGAAGGTTGCTGGTTCAAATCCAGCGTCCGGCAGAGGAGTCCTACTTCGTTGGGCCCCTACGTAAGGCCCTTAACCCAAACTGCTCCAGGGGTGCTGACCCTGTGCTCTGACCCCAAGCTTCTCTCCCTGTCTGTGTGTCTCATGGAGAGCAAGTTGGGATATGTGAAAAAGACAAATTCCTAATGCAAGAAATTGTGTATGGCCAATAGTGATCTTATCGTATCTTACATTGAAACAGACAGTGAGGAAACAACATATTTTTATTTTAAGAAACAAGTTAAGGTTTATTTCATGCTGAAAAAAGAAGAAAGGAAACACAGCATTTCAGCTGTGGAATCTTCTTCAGGTATCAACGCTCTTCAATGTACACCCAAAGAAGGCTCCACAGCCGAAATGTTGTTTCCTTCCTTTTCTTTTCAGCAGGAAATAAACCTTTACTTGTTTCTTTGCAGCCTACGCATGCTGATGCATCTACCTACTTGAACTATATTGATTTTAATTTGAGTGACCACACTTCTTCAATTCATTGTCCTTCATTACATTGTATTGTTTGTAATTATTTTCTACAGTCTTTATCAAGGCATAAAAGGTCAAGTGACATGGTGTCTACTCCTTGCCTCCTGGGCTTTATTTCTGCTTGGGCACCTGTCTCGGTAGAATTTGCATGTTCACGTGGGATTTCGCTGGGTGCTTCAGTTTTCTCCCACCTCACAAAGATTTCAGGTTATATCAGAGTTTTCAAATTGTCCCTTTAAAGGACAATGTTACGGAGGAGTTTCAAAGTGATTTCAAACAGCCCCATTTCATTTGTGATCTTCCTGATGTGTTTGGCCCAGGTGAGTGAGTCATCTTATAGGATCAAGTAATTTTTTCAAGTTTCTTGTATAGAATATTGTTTTGTAGATGGAGATTCTAAGTAAATAAAATGAACAAAACCAACAACCCAAAATAAGCTATTATAAATACTGGTGCCTTTATTTCCTCCGTGACTAAACCTTTGTTCCTATTATTAAACGACCCCCCTCCCCCCATACTATGAAATGGCTGTATTGTTCCCTAATGACTAATTATTATGTAGAGGCATACCAGTAAAATAAATATTGCATGCGTACAGAACTCATTAAGACTTTCTCATACGTCATACTAATTATCCGTGGTTTTGGTCAGCATGCAAATATTTTTTTTGAATATACATAAGGAAAGCATACATCGCATTATCTTATTTAAAAAAAAATCCTTAAATCTACACAGACGAGACATAATCTAAAATGATGAAAATATGGAATGCAACGAATGCTGAGTCTATGCACCTTTAAATGCAACAACGGTTTGTGCATTAATAACATGCAAGTATATCATGGCTGTAACTAATGATGACTCTTTCCACGCATTTGATTTAGAAATCAGTTTCCTGTCAGCTGAAAGTGATAACAAGACTATATTGCCTAGCTGGCCCAGCTAAGGCGATGGTGTATTTCACCGAACTGCGCTTTAACGATTTTGTGGTACCTTTTTATTTCCACTCTCCGGCATCCAAGTCAGAACCCTACTAAGTATTTTAAAAGAGGCATTCCTATTTGCAGTGGCTTCTAAAAACTATGAACCGTTGCCTGCGATTGGTGGAGAGTCTTCCCGTGTGATATTTTTTTGTGAGTGTGTCTCTCTGTGAGTAAATGGCTCCTCCTGCCAGAGTGAGACGGAGCTGAGACAGAGGAGTACAGGGGGAGCATTAAGAAAAACATAAATAACATCCAAAAAATAACGATTCCGAGACGGGATAAGCATTTTTTTTACATTAGGGGGAAAACGGAATTTTAAATTGGGTTGAACGTTAAGAAAATTTAGGCAAATTATAGGGAAGGGTTCGAATTTTTTAAAAAATAATAAACTCCCCAAATGAACTCCGTCAGAGCAACCAACAGAAGACCCAGGCGAGTGTCGAGGCCGCGCCCGGTGCAGCCGGAAAGGAACAACGGAGAAAGAGGTAAGAATTAGTCTTTATATATTACCGGTGAAAGGTTGTGTTTTTGAAAGATATTACTGTAGTGTTACGTACAATGCAAAACGATTTCGCCTTGTGCCCTGTTTACAGCCGGTGGGCTGTGGGCCGTACTGTTTGGTAGACTCACATTAGGAAAACGCGAGGCTTCGCTTTAGTGGCCGATAGGATAGGCCGCGCTTTGTTTGGCTTGGCTTGCTCCTAATCCCTGCTGATGTGAGTACTGTTTGGGGATCGTCGTTTCCAGTGTAACTATGATAACATTTATTTTAAACAATGAAAGAATTTCTCCCCCCCAAAATTATTATTAACACATCGTGTTTTACTAAATAGTTACTTGCGTTGTGTTTTTCGTCTTAGTGTTCTTCCCTGTTTGAGGGGGTGTAGTGTTTAATGTTAACTTACTTGGCAACCCCCTTAGCAATCATTTGTCTTTTAAATGGTATCCCTGATAGCAAGCAGTACTATGGTGTATGTTTACGGTGGGTTTACTGCGTAGTTGAGGCTGTACTTAGCTACAGGAGCTTACTAAACACTAGAATCGACCTAGTGACGGGTGGAAATGTTAATAATCTAAACATGTAATTGATTTGTGTTTGGTTTATTTTTGTGCATAACCGCAGTATATCATGCCTTTCATGGGGTCTTTCGTATATTCAGGCCTTGGGTTGGGTGCCGATTGGCATCTGTGATGATCAATCACGCACCATTGTCTTCAGAAGTAGGCATTTTAAAACAACGCGTAGACAAAAGTCTGTTTTTTTACGTAAACACATTTTCGGTTTCGAAGTGACGTACAGTGAGAGGCCCAGTGTCTTACATTACGCAGGAAAAAAAGGTTTTTTAGTATATTGGTAAATGTTGATCAAGCTATTCCTGAATATTGGGTCATGTCTTGCAACTCAAGCAGGAGGTGTCAATAAGGGATTTTCATTTGTGCAGTTTGACTTTTAGTGACAGCAGGGCCGAGGTTGATTAAGTTCTCAGGAATTTCCATGTTTTTCAGCCTTTTAGTTTCTTGAGAGGTTGTTACAGTCTGATCATATAGACTCTATTATATTATTTATCTCTTCAGTCATGTCACAAAAAGCAGTAAAATGTTATGAAATTCCTGAAAAAGAAACATGATCAGAAAGCACATAAAAACTCCACATACAAAGTTTATAGAAATTTCAAATTTAGGTCAACTTTTACAAATGCTTTAGGAACATAATCCAAACTGCTACCAGTCTACCAGTAGTCTTTTACAGACATGGGGGGGAATTATATATATTTTTACTTAAAATAATTTGTAAGTGCCAATACCTGCTAATGGTATGTTAGTTTTGCTATTTTTTATGCGGGCACATGTTGATTTCTGGAAAACAATTTTTTTTTGTTCTTGTGTGTATTTCTCCATAGCTAGAGAGAGATCAATGTACTGGGGGAGAGAAATAAAAACATGTTTTGACATTTCCTGTAGTCCAGTGTCATGTTTTGCCAAAATGTAAACTATAGTAGTAAAACTGTTACTATGACACAAATGGGCAGTGAAATCTGTATGGTGACACTTGCTAAATTTGAGTCTGTCAGGATTTAAAATGCTTTACCAAACAATTTACAGTTTAGAAAAAAATCAAATGGTGAACGTCTTTTGTGGTGGCTGGCATGGTGGCTGTAGAAGTTGGTTAGCATAGCTGTTTCGCAGCAGTGTGGCCCGGTGTTCAATTCCAGACCTAGGCTGCTATCTGTGTGGAGTTTATATGTTCTCTCTGTGTTCATGTGGGTTTCCTCTGGGTGTTCTGGTTTCTTCCCATAGCCCATAAACCTAAAGATGAGTTAATTGGCTTCTAGAAAAATTCTGGTGTGAGTGTGTGCCCTACAATGGACTAGCATCCTGTCCAAGATCTATCCTGTTTTGCGCCCCCTGCTTGCTGGGTTAGGTCCCCCCGCAGCCTTGAACTGGATGAAGAGGTTAGAGAATGGATGGGTGTCTTTTGTGCACAGATGGCGCAGTGGTGCAGAGGTTAGCATTGCTGCATCATAGCACTGGAGCCCTGGGTTCAGTGTCTGGGGAACTATCTGCATGGCGTTTTATATTCTCCCTGCATTCATGTGAGTTTCTGCCTGGTGCTCTGGTTTCCTACCATGGTCCGGGGACATACTTGCGTCCCGTCCAGGGTATATCTTGTCTTGTGTCCATTGTTTGCCAGATAGGCTATAACTCCGTTGCACATCAAAGTATGGAGGAGCATTACCATCTTGTAGCCTGATCTCATCCTATCTTGTTGGACATTGTCAAATTCGGGATGGAAGACCAGGTTGCCACTGTAAGTGGTATTGATAGACCAGTAGGTGGCACTTTTCCTTCTGTACAGTGATGTCAAAGCCTATTATGGCAACTGGACAGTGTAATGTAAGAGGTGCTGACCTTTGTATAGAGCATTAAACTGAAGTCCTGACTACATGACTTTTAAGTATCACGTGTTGCTGTTTGTAAGAGAAGTGTCATTCTGCTTTTGGCTTGCACAATCGGCCCTCTCTGAATTGCCCCCTCAACTCAATTGAAGTCATTTTCACTTCTCTGCCTCATCTGCTATGTAGTGAGCCTTCTGGTGCATAATGGCTGCTGCGTGTCACTCAGTTGGACGCTACATTTTAGTGGTGGATGAAGTGGTTCCCCTGAAATATGTGGAACACTGGGGTTTTGGGGGATGAAAAGCACTGTAGAGATGTAAGAAATTGTTTAATACTTTCCATCAGTTTCCATTGTAGTGAGTGATGCTCATTCAAAAAGATGGGGGGTGGGGAGGGAATAGGGATGTAAGCATTGTTGACACTATTTCTGATAAGAAATAACCAAAGATGGCCCATCCGAGCACAGCAGACAGTTAACGTTTTGATTGAGATAACTGCGTAGACAGTGTGTGGCAATCCGTCTTGGCATGGTAGGCCTTTGTCAAGTTTCCAGCAAAAGCCAATCAAGGTGTCATGCCCCACACCCCATGCAAAAGAGCGTGTGATTTAAGCTGCAGGAATGCATAGGTGGTTTTCCTTTGTGGGAGCGGCATTTGTGCTTCTTATATCCATTTTACTCTCTGACCTGGTGCTGTTAATGGCAGGTAAAGGACTCATGAAAGCACAGCAATGCTATTCTTTGCAACTGAAGAATTAACAATGTTGGGCTAAAGAATAATTCTGATTTGAAATACAATTATTGAATCTGTTGGTTAAAATGCATCAAAACATCAAGGAAGAAATAGGAATGTCTTGTCTAATTGTTACTTTTTAGTTAGTTCCTAGTCCTGTGTTTTTTTTTAATTCATTTACATGGCCGAATACAGATCTCTTTCTCTGTTTTCATGATTTGTTTAATTGCTAACATTGCTTTTCTTTACAAGTATAGTTGGTACAAGAGCCTGCAGCCTGGAATACCTGATGAAGCTGCAAGCAGTGGGAGGCTTTTCTTCACCTGTTTATATGTAGTACATAGTATTGGTGTTGTACCATGGATGTTGACATTCTTGTCAGATCATTATCTTAATGCATTTTATGTGAACAGGACATTTGAATTAATATCAGGTTTGCTGGAACGTGGATGAGAGTCTAGACTATATAGTTCTTATGCGTGCAAACATCAATGTATTCTTAATATTACTAATTTGTCTGTTTCTTTGACATCTTATTGTTGTACTACAGTCTACAGAGTGGTGGTATGGCCTAACAGTTGAGGCAACTACTGAAGTGCCATTTTGGTGACCTTGTGACATTTTCACAAAATGTCTTCAGAGCATCTTAATTGTTTGTGCCCCAGTCATTGTTTTATATAAGCTTCTATGAGAGAAATCCAATAATAGACCTGTATGATGAAATTTAAATATGAGCTTTAATTCTGCATAACAGTAGAACAGGGATTACCTGATTGGCTGTCAGTAAGCAAGATGCTGTTGCTTGCTTGTGCTCTCTGTGTGATGTTACCATAGCATATAAAATGAGCTACTGGACATCTGAAAGCAGAGTCAGAGTTGGAGCTCGGAAAAGTTCATTGTTAAGGAAAACTTGTAGGATGTGATTTACTTACTGAGTCTGAAGAATGGTGGTCCTGAACAGGCACCTTTTGATTCTTCCATAAACAGTTTTCAGTGGCTGTCAAGACTTAACATAGAGGGTTCCAGTGTGAAACGTGATTGGAGTGCATAAGACTGGTTGTGGTGGAGAATAACACATCTGCTGGTAGATCCAAAGCACAGCCGGGCAGTTTGTGCTCGAAATACTGTACTATACACAAGCAGACGTAAATGGAACAATTCTCTGAATCTTTCAGCATTTCAACAGAAATATCTACAGTTTATTTCCTTGTCATGATATTTCCCCTAAAGAAATAAGACTGGTGTCTGTATAGTTTCCTCTATCAGGATGACTGGGTCATTGGTAGGCCTTACCAGGGAAGATGATTCAACCTGAGTATTGTATTCTAGTAAGCATATTTGTTGAGCACTACTGTGAAAATGTGCTATGCAGTTGATCTTTTCGATTTATTTTTGCGCATAACAGCAACGTATCATGATTTTCATGGGCTCTTATCAATAACCAGGTCTTGCTTTGGGTGTTGATGGGCATCTGTAATGATTAATCTGGCACCACTGTTTACATCTCTAGGCATTTATCATCCTAGACAAGAAGTCTTTATTTTTATACCTATTTTCAGAGTGAAATTTAATGGTAGCCAAAACAGCTTATTAGTTTGTAAAAATGTTGAGATATTTTGAAATATGGAATGAATTTGACATCCTCAGTCTAAGTCAAAACAATACTTTGGGTTATTTGACATGGGTTAGATTCATTAGGATCTCAAGAAGCGTCAGTTTTGTTTTTTTAGATATGTGGTCTGCAATTGCATTGCTATTATCTGATATAGGCTATTGCAGCATATTAATTAACATCTCTCTCACTATTTATTTCAGTCATGTTATAACGGACCATAAATTTCCTGAAATGAGAAACATGATTACAAAACAATGAAAATGTCACACACAGATTATGCTGCATAACTTCCATTAATATGAATTAGTTGTTCTGAGTGAATATTTAAATTTAATACAAATGTAATTGATTTCAATTTGTGTACATTTTATTCTTCTGTTGAGTGATGCAGAAAAGAACTCCCCAGATGTGGTTTGGTTGTCTTATTTTATTGATGGGTTTAAGAGTGTTAAACCAGTCACCATTACATACTGACAGTTTACATTGTTCTGTTTATTAAATTTACTTGCTTAATTTTGTACAATGCAAAAATAACTTAACCATATAATGTGTGTGTGCCTGGGGCTGATTAACCAAAGATCTAAGCTATTTTAAAACAATTATATAAAGTAATATGTCACTACTTGATATGTAATCATGCTACACATAACCTAATTAGCAATTTTCTGGTGAGTGTGATTGTTCCTTTGTTATGGCTGATGTACTCATGTTCAGATAACTGTAGTTCAAGGGTTGCTTTTGAATATTTTGGAAGCAATTTTAAAACCTAAGGGTCTAATGACTTTCTGTAATTGAAATGTTCCCTTTTATTACAGGTGAAGGCATGTATTTGATTGCTTCCTTACCATGTGATCTCTAGAGAGCACCAATATTAAGCATTTCAACTTCAGTACCATTTTCTACAAGAAGTTCTTGTGTAATTTTAAAAAATGCTTTAGTGGTTAATGGTGGCTCCCTCAGATTATCCATTTAAATGTTATGTTAATGTAACTGATATAAAATGCATTAAACATCCTCTCAGAGGGCACCAAGTAAGTTTAATTTCTAAAAAAATGAGTTTTATATAGAGCCATAAATATACAATGAATATATTTAAAGAATATGCAGAACTTTAGGAGATGAACACAGTGAATTTTTGTCAGCAGTATTAAATGAAACTTGAAGGGATGCATGCTAGGGGTTTATTTCATAGTAAAAAAGCAAATACTACAAAACAGATTTTATCATCAACAGTGATGGTAGTATCATTAGCATCCAAATGTAAGGATATTTGGTTTTAATTTTACAATAGTTAAAAAACATTATGGCAATTGTTTATAGTCTGCCTGTGATCTCGACATTTGCTGGTGAATTGCTTTCTAAAGAAATTATGTAGTATGTATCTTATTGAACAGACTTTTTGAATATGAGTAAAATGAACATGAATGTAATTACAATATTTTTCAAAGTAATTTGTGTGATAGAAATAGCATGTAGCATGAGTGTGTACATACTGTATAGTTAATAACACGGAAGTTTTAAAAGGAAATATAACATTAATGGGAATACTGGGGTCCCAATAAGAACTTCTGTATTAAAATCATGTGGACTCATGTAATTGGATTATCCTTGCTCTAATGGGAATCTTTTTAAAATACTTGAAGATTATGCTCATGATGAAAATGTGCTGTATAACATGAAGGCTAATCCTTGCAGACTGTATGGTTGTTTTATCAGTCCCATTGGATTTATAAATCTGTTTTTAGCAAAGGAAACACTTTCTCTATTCCTCCATTGTATCAGAAGACATACTGAGTTTTTCCACATGGATTTTATGTTTATAAAACAGGCTGTTATACATTGAACAAATGGTCTGATTTACAAGAAACTACTTTGTTGTTTTAATCGCAATGTGTGGCCTTTAACATACAACGCATTAAAACATGTTTCATAAATATTTGTATTCTGAGATGCTTCTAACCTAATTAATCACTTTGGTTCAAAGATTTAAAAGTAATTGAGAAGGTAAATATGCATGTTGACATTCAACTTCAGGACCAAATTAACTAAGGTTTTGGTAGAGATTTGCTGCCATAGTGTTAGTCATTTAGTAAAGCACAGTTTTGTTGCTATGCTATTTTTGGAGGAGTACATGTCTGTCCTGCTGATATGCTAAAGCATTAAAAAAAATCCAAAGTCAAATTAAACTGAAGAGTCTTCTTTTTGGGTACTCACTGCTCTGTATGGCACATGCATTAAGACAAATGCAAATTAAAACACCCTAACCCCTCTCTGATTAACACAAGATGACACCCATTACAATAATCCTTTGAACCAGAGCTGGTTGTCAGCCCACTAGCTTCTACTGAGAACTGTGCCAAAAATAAATGAAATGGCTCAGTAACTTGACTGAGATTTGACCCTACTTTGATCCACTTCTTTAGGTTTAGGTTTAAATTCACTTCTCTTAGTGTAGTTTACTAGTTGTTGCCTTCTTCATGATTGTGCATATTTTAAGTAGGCTGACCCTTTACCTTGCAGACTTGTTTTGAAACCATGGAATGTGGTGGTCTTTATACTCTTTGCTGGCCTCTGCTTTGTGATTGTTTGAAGTAGCCAGCCATTGTATTATCATTTTTACAAGTACTGTAATTCATGAATGAAATGCTTCTGGAAAAAACAATTTTTGTAATCTGTAAAAATAAGATATGTAATACGCTGTTTTAAATAATTTTTCCTCCGTCTTAATTTTGTCTAAAACTTTACTCTTTGTACTCTCAGCTGCAAAGACCTTATCTGTGTACTGTGTTCAAATGATCAGGGCCATTATTTAGACTTGTCTACCCTCTTGACTTTTTTTCATGGAACACTTTGTGTTTTGCACTACCTAGCAGATTGTCCAGAAATTTAGAACCATAGCAATCAGATTTTAATAACGTTCAGCAGTGTCACACTTATGCCACAGCTGTTCAGTTAATAAAATGTATAATTTGTCCAGTTTGCCTTAATAGGTGATATTAAATATTTTTTTCTTGTGAGTTTGTGGTCTAATATAAACAGGGGCATGTTCATGTTTTGAAAAAGTTTCACAATTGTCTTGTAGGGAAGTTGTGTGTGGGTGTTTTGCTGATGAGGTAGGAAAAGTAGTATGGAATCCAGGAAACAGTAATTACTGTGTGATAGGACAAGGTGAAGTTTCATCAGACCACAAGGTGAAGCTGTTACAGGATTGTGTGTTCTAAAGGTGAAGTAAGGTAATAGCCTACATTTTTATCACACACAGTCAGGGAATGCTGTATCTATAGATTTTAGAAACCTTAGCAGGTCATTCTGTGTTCATGTAAGGATGGATACAAAATTTCATGTAATGGTAAAAGTTAAGAATAGATGTGAAAGATGGTTCTCTCCATTTCATCCTAATCTTCTAGTGTTTGCAGTTTTAACAGAAACTTAAACTTTTAAAACTGGATTTATAATGTCAGAAAATACTTTATAATTTCAGTACTGGCAGTTTCTTTCTGAGATGCAGTAGATTCTGTAAATTTCTCAGGGTGCTTCTGACATGATTTTGAGTTTTGCTGAAGTTATTGTGGCTCAGGTTTAAACGGATTTATGTGCAATTTACATTATATAGGAAAAAATATGTAGTCTGAATTTAAGTGCAGTCCATTCTGTGAATATAAAAACTCCATGATCATAAATGTATTCTTTCTTGTTTGTGTTGGAAGACTGGGAGTCACGACATTTTCCAACAGAAGATAATGGAAACGAATGATTCTGCAAGGGTTTGTGTACTATAGCTGGCTCAGTTTGTTTAGGTGAACATATTCACATTCATTTTCTGGCATTTCTTTGGAACATGGAGAACACTTTCCCAAAGGAAACATGTAATGCAGCTGCGAAAATGTTTCTTGGTTCATTAAGGCAGTGCAACATACCTTCTTTGTGGACAGGGGGAGACATGCAGCTTGCTGCTGCTTGACTTCGAAACCCAGCCCTTCATGACTTAGCAAAGACTCTGCAAGAATTCAACCCCTATTAGATGCTTTCCCAAACTTAGATTTTAGAAGAAGTAGCTCTTTTGCTTTGTATTTGCTTCATTTTTTCAGTTCTCAATGTAGATAGCATCTGAAAAGTAATACATATAATTGCACTTCATTTCTTTCTGTCTGACAGTTAAATGTTCTTAGCCACCCGTGAATAAAAGACCATTTGCCTGACTGTGTTGATGGCATCTTGTGAGGCAACTGGTTCTGGAGTTACTGTTTGCTGCCCCAGGGTGGTGGTTCTGTCACATGTGGCCCTTACCCACAGCCTGCAGTTTTGTGCTTCCATGTGGATGAGGATGGCTGTTGTCATGTGCTGATTTTTCTCACTCTTTGCAAACAAAAAGGCACTTTTTAATCAAAGTTTCTGAACGACGCCACTTTGTCACCTGGTTTAGAATAATTGGCCGTGTTGTCTAGGTGCCATTGGGGAGCACTGTCTCCTGTGTTAGTTTCAGGTTGATTGGTTTTTGCTGTACTGCTGTGACCGCTGTTGTAGGTCAGAGCCTGGCTGAACAGAGCCCCTTCCTGGTCATGTTCACTTGGTGAAAGGAAGATTCATGCAAGAAATAAAATCAGGAATGAACTTTCATTTATTTTGACTGTCGCAAGTTAATATGCTATTAAAGATTGGTATACCTGCTTAAGTAATTTGTATACTTAATTACAAAATTGTTGAATGTGGCTTTGTAAACAGTTATCCATTTGAATTTTTTCCATTATGCTTGATTTGTGTTCAGCAACAGAGAAAATATGAATATCATCTGAGAACAATATGATGATACTACTGAGTGTATAAAGAGAACAATAAAAGAGGGCTGCAGTATGCCCTCTGAGTGTGCAATCAGAAGTTAGGACAAGTTCGAAAGAATACAGATGTCTTTCAAACATTGGGGAATCAATGTGCGTTGCCGAAATCATGATTTTCTTTATTTGCTGGTTTGTTCTTTTGTTGTCTGTAATTATACCCTGCAGATTAAGAAGTGTGCTGTCAGCTGGATGTGTGTTCTGCCCTGAGAGTGTGTGGCAGGGAGCAGCAGGGCTGTAGCCCAGTGTGCATTCCTGAAAAACTGGGTCAGGCATCTAATGAAAACAGGTTTGTTTTAAACAAGTGCGTCTTTAATGTTTGGTCAACTTGTTTTCCAAACTGACAGCCTAAGAGCAATGTTTAAGGTGGGAATCATTTTGGTGAAGATCAACTTTTATAGGACATGGTCTTGTGAAATATGGTTGCAATGTTAAATTGTCTTGTTTTGCTAATAGTTCATAGTACTAGGTAACCTAGCAAAATGTCAAATAAAAGAACAAAAGACAATCTGAAATAATTTTTTGGAGTATTATAGACTTAATCTTAGGAACAAATCTTGTAACTCATCTTTTGTTTGTAATGGCTTTTGTACATGAAAAATTAGATTTTTTTTATTTTCCTAAATCACCTTTCTGTATGTAGCCTGTAGGCTAATTATACATGAGTTTCTCCAGAAAATAAAATTGCAGCCCAGTGCTGCAAGTACAGTATGACTTGCAGGCCAGTGTGATTCATCCAGATTCTTAAATTGTACAGCATTTTAAATTCAGATTTTGCTTGATGAAAAGAAAGGGTACAGTGGTAAAATGGCATGAAATTTACCTCCTCTCACTGCTTGTGCAGTGCACTGCAGTGAATATTAGAGGGTTACAGGGATCACTGTTGTCACTTGTACTGGATCAAAGGTGTAGTCATCATTTTGAGGGAGTATTTAACCCTTAGGTGTTGAGAACAGAAAATTTCCATTGCAAGAAGCCAGCGGTTAGACCTTTGTGTTTCTAATTGTTTAGTGTTTTCAAATAATGCAACCAGACATTTTGGCGATTGTGGTTAGTTTAGTAAGTGGTTCACATCCACAATTCTGGGCCTAATTAGGTGGACAGTTTGCCCATGTAGTACAACAAATGGTCAACGTGCACTGTTCTATTTGCAAAGTTTGTTTTAAATAAATGAAATGCTTCAAGACCATTTTCTGTAGCAGTGAGTGCTTCTGTAGTAGAGCTCTTTGGTGTAGTGGCTCTGTGGCTAACCATCTGTGGTTGGAAGTTTGCAGGTTCGTATCCTGCAGCCAGCAGCGGAACCCTACTCTGTTGGGCCCCTGAACGAGGCCCTAAACCCCAACCGCTCCTGGGACGTCGTATAAATTGCTGACCACGTGCTCTGACCCCAGCGTTCTCTTCCTGTCTGTGTGTCTCATGGAGAGCAAGCTGGGGTATGCAAAAATACAAATTCCTAATACGAGGAATTGTATATGGCCAATAAAGTGATCTTGTATATAAGGTCACTTTCTTTTTTTTTTAGTTTTGGCATTGCACCCTTGAACAAGGCACTCTTAATTTGATCAGAGTGAAAGGTAAACATTGCAGTGGCAGAAATTACTGAAATCCCATTTGTTAGTCGACACTAATGGTAGACTAGCCCTGTATTATTTGCTATGGCTATACATACTTTTAGTTAGATTGGAGAGTGAGAATGTGGTGACTGACATTACTAATTAAGGTGTATCAATGCGTTTCCAATTCTGTACCTGGGGTGTATAGGAAATTTAGAATGCTCCCCTGTTGCTTATAGGTGCATATGCAAATAATCAAAACTGCTTAAGAGTTGGAATTTAAGTCATTAAAGGTTCTTTATTGCTTGTGCACACACGTGGATTTACTTGTGAAAGTTATTTCAAACTGTAGCTCTTGCTGCTATTGTAGTTGTGAAATCCTTACTTTTGGAGACTTAAGAGACAAAGTTCCTCTAGCCATTTCTCATTAATATATGACTCAGAGAATCTCTGGAGTCTTGGTTACCCTAGTGATTTATTATCCTGTTTCATTAAGTTTCTCAACTTTGGTTCTTCTTGTAAGATGTCAGGTGTCTGAATCTTGGAGTTTTTTTGTTGTAAAAAGTGCTAAAGGTCCAAAAATCCAGGGAACGTGTTTTAAGCAGGGTGTTGGAACTCTCTGTACTGAGCACAGTTCCAATCTTCTGTACACCATTCACAGGAGACTTCCATGTCATGTAGTGGCTGTATTGCTGAAGTAAGGTGGGTGTCAGTAATTTTCCATAAATTGCAGGTTCCTGCATTCCAGCAGAAACGACAGTCAGCACTGAATGATAATCAGGATGTTCTCTTGAACAAAAGTGGCTTGTTACTTTTTTGTGTTTTAGTCATTTAAATGTTTTGCTTCTATTGTTAACATGGTATGCTAAACTTGCTGTAATTATTCATCCTTAATTACAACTAGGCGGTTGTCTAAGAGAAGGTTTTAATCTGTGGGGCCTCCTTTAAATGGATTAGGGCTGCCATGTTTATATGCTTGTTTAGTTCAGATGGTCAGTTTATTTTTTTTATCTTCTCTTACGCCTCTCTTTGCAGAGAAAGCCTGCTTCAAATAAGGCTGTCTTGCTGCATCACAGGGAGATTTCTTACTACAGAAGAGAACTTTGTGCATTGTAGTTTTGCTGAGCTTCTAATTTACAACTGTAAAAATGCTAATGAGTGTGTTTTGTAACTTGTCCCTACACTAGATTAGTCACATGTAGTCTACTTCTCAGTAAAAGGGCAGGTGACTTATATCAGTGAATTCATTAATCCCCCTCTCACCTCCACACACAGATACCATGAAATCTGTTTTTGCAGATGGCAGCACAACATCAGGCAGCAGTGACTGTCTGATGTTGTACCCCTCTTTTCTTTCTGTTCTGTTGAATTGATAAGCTAAATTAATTTCTTTTGCATTATAGCTTTTGATTTACTGGCATAATTACACTCTAATCGTCACTTAATACGTTTTTTTGGAAGAGTCTCTTATGGAGTTGTGAAATACTCAATATATATATTTCACATTGTAGGTCCAGTGTGAAGTGCATGGAAAGAGCAGACCTCATACCCTGTCGTCCCTAGCTTGGGTGCCAGGGCTGTATTGGCAGGGAATGAGTGAGACAGACTTAATCTCAGATCCAGAACAGTCTTCTCAGTGCCTTTTCTGGAATTGTAACATTAAATGCATTTTTCCTCCCCACCAAACTGGGAAATGCTTGTTCCAAGTTTTGTAGAACATTTATTTCAGTTTATAATCAATATAGCACATATTGTACTCAAAATGTTGCTGCTTATGTATTCCTACTTTGTATGTATCGCTGTTTGACAGACTTTTCAATAGTTCGAATGTGAGATCCACAAACACAGACTCAGTGCTTATTTGGTGGAAATTAACATTTAAAGAAAATCGGGTGTTAATTGTTCCTGAAATGTCAATATAGTTAAACCAAATCTCCAGACATTTCTGAAAGAAGAAAAGAACTGAGTAAAGTCTCTGTTAAACACAGGTAACCAAATACTGATAATTTTTTCTCTACCTACATGCAATCTAAATATGACCCTCGTTTTCAGAATTGATGCAGGGGAGAACATCTTTACATAGCTAATGTTGGATTTTCCTTGTGTTCGCTGAATGTGTCGGAGAGCTCTGCAGATGCTAGGAGGCTGGTTTTAGTTATTGAATAAGCTGGAATTGGAGATTTTGAGTTATTTTATTATAACGGTCGTATAAACATTAATGCATACTTTAATGAAAGTTTTTTAGTCATGAAATGGATTGGGAGTACTGAAAGTATATAAAGACTCGGAGCCTTTTAGCCTGGCTACATTATACATCCTTAATTATAGCAATAATATATTGGTAGTATCATTATATACCATAGTTTAAGATGGATTTGGTTGTGAAATGAATTTGTACTTTAATATGCAGATGTTAATGGCATTTACAAGTCATAACATAGGAGGAGTCTGTGATTATAATTAGTATACAGAGCCTGTGATGAATTCAGATTTGCAGTATTAGTGCATCCTCGTCTGTGATTTGTGTACTGCAAAGTATCATGACTGATTTTGACAATTCTTATCTCCAATAAAATATAATAAACTTGTATATGTGTACCAAGCATGAAAATAATCTTACACTACACGAAGATTCACACATCAATATCCAAATGTAGAATTTTGTTATGTTTTTGGCATCATTTTGGTTAAATATTGATCTTTCATGACTGACAATGATGTGATGACGTGACTTTGTTGCTTTCCCACTCAGTGTCCCTGTTAGTGGGAGAGTTGACTGGGCTTAGGTCTTTAGGTGATTTACCCTGTTTAATTTATTAGCCTGTTTAATTTATTAGCCTGGTGCTAATACATAAAGGACTGTGTTGACTTATCAAGAGAACAATGCCATTGTGCCTTGAGTATGGTAGAGACTACAGTAAGCCTACATGCTGTTGCTTGGCATCTGGGTTGTTCATAGACTGCAGTTCCTAACTTGGGAAGGTGTTACAAATGGAGAACTAGAATTTGGGATACTCATGTGGTGCTCCTTGGTTTGTGTTTCAAGTAGAGAGTTCTATGGTTTGTGAGATGTCGGTCGGAGAGAGTGGTAGAAGGACGGAGGGTGAATGAAAGCCTCTGTGATAACCTTGTATTTTGTTGTTTTTATATTAAAACTGTTCCAGATTAAAAAGAAATAACTTATTAACCGAACCCAATATTTCAAGGGATTCAATCATCATGCAGCTAAGCACGATCTTTCAATCACAGGCCATAATAATCTGAGAGATCATGAATTGATTCTCAATAAGATGACAAGACAACGTGTGTTCTCAATGTGCTCATGTAAAACCCATTTTTTGCAAGATGAGTGTTCTTGCCAGACGAGTGGCATCTAGGAATTAACACTAGTAAATTGACACGTTTATTATGGCCTTACGAGAGTAATGGGACAATCTTGCAACATAACCAGCAGTGACGATTAGCCTGGGATTTTTACAGGAGACCCCCGTTTTCAGAACTGTTTGAGAAATGACCGTGTTTGCGCTGTGCGCACACCTGCAACAGAACGTTTTTCTGATAATTTCTGAATTTGTTGCTGTTATAAGTGATAGGCCGAAGTTTATTTTGGTCATACAGAGGAAGCAAGCAGACCGGCATGCTGCATGTGTTTGTAGTGGTTACATGCCAGTAGCCTGGTAGCCCCCTGCTACCAGAGCAACAGTCAGTGTTACTGAAGCAGTCACTGCAGGTTGCTTGGATTTTAAGTTCTTTGTTCACAGAGGAAGCATGAGTGTATTCAGCTCCAAGGGTAAGTGGGTACTGTTTAGTTTTAAACGAATGTTAAAAATATAAATGTGACTATCATTGTCTACCCAATTTAGGTTTTAAATTGCTTTAGATGTAATGGTGTAGTTTTGCATGGTTTTTCTTCATTTTTGTATTTTCATTTTTTTGTATTTTCAAAGACCAGGTGAATTATCAAAATGTTGTTTAGCCACAAGCTCATAGGCATACTTACAAATGAACGTATCTGTACTTAGATCTGGTCACCCTTGTTAGTGCAGACAATCTGTAGTTTAGTGCAGCTGCAGTCATTTTTTAGTCACGTTTAGAATTCTTTGCTGTAAAGTTTATGTAAGCTGCCAGTGAAGATTTGATTGTTAATTACTGTCGTATGGCTTTTTACCTTTCTTACAGCCAATGTCACATTCTTAAATCCGAGATTGATTTATTAAGCCTGGAGAGATCTATCAGTAAAAGCTTGGGCATTTTCATTTTATTGCTTCTATTATACAATATAGAGCTGTTGCGAGGGGGGAAGGAAATTGAACAAAGTAAGGAAATTGAACTTCTTGTTGGTAGCTTAATCTACAGAGTAAATTCTTATGTTTTCTAAACATGTGACTAACTTATTCATTTTATGGCTTTTATATAGGACCTAGTGCCTACTTGATATGCATTAGGTCCCCCTGTTTCTAACTAGGAGATTGAAAAATCCTGTGTGTTGGCGAATAGCTGGTACAGCTGAATTTCTGAGGAAATTGGAAAAGCTTTGCGTTTGTATCTTATGATTTCTAAAATGTAGCAGGGAATTTAGAAATCTGCATTGATTATATCGAAAAAGAGCTTTACTTTGACCGCTTTCTATCTAAAAAAAATGGCAATACATATTTTGATCATAAGAAACTTTGTTCTTCATTTTTTTTTATTTGGTGCGATTGTCTCATGGATGTGCTCATTTGATCAAATTAGCTGATTTCATTACTTGCAAGCCTGTATTACAAAAAGTACTTTTTAAAAGCGCTGTCGCACATTGCTGAAGCTTTCAGATTTAAATGTATGACTTGTACTTTGCCGTCTTCGTATTTTTCCCTGTTGTGACTGTCTGATGTTGTACTGAGTTTGCAAACCTGGTCTTGGACCTCTTCTGCATCTGTTTTTTAGGGTCCGCTTTCTCTCAGATATGAACATTTGCAATATGGAATGGCAGGCCTGGTATCACCTACACTTCGGTTGCCTTCTTGACCCAGTCCAGGGTTGGCATCTGCTTTTCCTCAAGTTAATCTTGTCTGCTTTAATAACTAAACTGGCATTTAAAATGGACAGATGACCATAGTTAGCTTTTCAGAATTATACAAATTCTTGTGTGGATATTGGGGTTTTAAACCAGATGACTTTTATTTCATAGTACATTACATTCTATCAAACATGATGTCGAGAATGAAAATGCATGGAGATACATGTGCATCTCCCGCACAAAGTTCCCGTGAAATGGCAAGTAATGCGTACAATACTTGTCTGGTGATCTAACTTACTCATCTAACTAGTCACATTAGAAGTATTGTTTATTTTACTTTGCATTTGCGAGTTGGCTGCCAGAATGTATAGTATAGTTGACTGGTAATGAATGTAAATTAGTCTTCCATCACTTCATTTTACCTTTCAGGATTTGTTATGTTTATATTCATTGTAATTCTTACAAATGGGGACAAATGGCCTACTAGATGCAAAAGGTGTCTCAGGTTTTATCCTAATGCTGTATCATTACTTAGTAGCAGAAGTAGGTGCACTCTAAAGCATGTACACTTATGTACACAGAATTATAAAATGGAATGTAACAAATTGCATTTTGTTTCTGGGATGTGTTTTCTGTGCTTCCATACCTGAATTCTTTGAATGATCTGGTTCAAGATCAGTCCTGGTTTTAGTTCTGGCTTTTTTAACAAACTTGTCACATTAGCTCTTTTGATCTAAAATATGACTCTCTCTAAAACATTGCTTATTATACCATTTTGTTTCAGAGAGACAGTAAAAGATTGAGTATGGTATGCTATACTTCTGAAATTACTTCAAGGGAAAATGTCTGCCTGAGTGAAAATGTAGGAGTAGTGGTATTATTACATTTAATGATAAAGCATATACATTTTAGCAGTGATATAAGTGAACAGGAGGCAACACTGATCTGTGATAAGTAAAAGGAGAGCAAGAGTGGTGCTCTCTTTCATACAGGAAGGTCTGTTGTTCCTGAAAAATATTGCATCACCCTGGCCTGTGCAATACCCATTTTCTTCTGATAGATGTTTTTCCTTACATTTTTACAAGGGATTGAAGAAAAACTTTAATCGCTTTGTTTCTGCATACTGTAAATGCCAAAAGACGTTAAGTAAAGTGATACAACAGCAACTTTTATAGTTACCAAAGGAGGTACTGAACTGATTTCATTGATTAAATACTAAGTGGTTTTTTTATCATGTTTTAGTCTTAGGTGAAACAGAAAATCAGCTTTCTTAAAAATTAAAAAAATGGTGATCATGCCATGTGAATAGTGATTTAACATTTAAAAGCTTTGTGTTTTTTTCACATTTACAATGGAGAGGATATGGTTAACAGTAATTGGTTTAAATGTTATTCTACCTTGTTAACATGAGCTTATTACTACCGTCATTCCCACTGTGGAATAGACCACTAGAATGTACTTTCAATGCCTCTTACCAATGACGCAAGTTTAATTGAAAACATTTGGTTTGGAATAGTTTCCTTTCACTGTATTATGATGGGTAAGAAATGATGTCGGTAACGTGTAAGTGCCAGGCACAGTTACTGTTCTAGTCAGAAATGCTTTTTTTAACCATAATGCAATAGAGATGGCAATATGACAGAAAATGGGTTATCAGTTTGAATTTGTCTCATGCTTTCCTCGGACATACTCTTGTTCTGTAGTCTAGCTCTGTGTGTAGGAGTATATTGTTGATGTGGTCAGGTTTTCCCTGCCAGTGACCTTTTAAATTTCATTCAAATCAGACTAAATATGCATTAATACAGCTTATTTATTGCATTTGTAGCTGTACATCAAGTAAGGAGCCGTCTGTGGGGAAAAGACCTATGTTTACGTCAATTATTTTTTTAAAGTGTCTTCTGGTTCCTACGGAAAATGATAAAATAATTTGCTTTACTGCTTTACTATACTATGCGAAGACTACTGTATGCTTGCAGGTTTACTATAAACATCCAGCCTTTGATGGCTGTAGAAGGTTATTTTAATTTCTTCCCTAACTCTTGTATAAATGTGGTTCTTATCTCCTTCGCAGTAAGCCTGGAGTAAGAGAGAGGGCTAATTGTGAGGTGATAAAGATGCCTTCACACTCAAAAATGTTTTTAATAAAGCATGAAGGAAATAGCACAACATGCTAATAATTCAGAAATTAGGGTTATTAAATAGTTCTGTATGTGCTAGTTCAGAGTCATTTGTTACGTTTCCATGATGCTAGAAAGCCATTCTGGAGCTGTTGTCACTGCTGTAAAAGCATACCTTATGGTTTCCATGAATCTAGTAAGAGGTTGTGCCAGGACCTTTTCTACTTAATGCTAGCACGGCACGTTGGTGTTTGGTGTGTGTAAGGCATTCACTTCACTTGCATAACAGACAGCTGTACTGGAGTGTTAGAAATTAAAGCACTGAAAAAAGAGGGAGAATATAATGTTCTGAAGCAGCCAATCTCTGCTGTCTGACACATGGAAGGTGTATAGACAAATATCTATAACAAAATGTGGAGTTTCAGACAGTTGTCTTTAGCTTTGGAGGTTTATTAAGTAAAATTGGAAAACTTATTTTAAAATTCCCATCTTGATCTCTCTGAATCAATAGCTACCATGATGATGGTTATTTATCTGTAGTTTCGCTTCTCTACAAGGTTGTTCAGTTTCTGTGAGGATATCCTGGCTTGGTTTCATCACTTTGCAGTTTGTAAGCCATGTTGGCATGGTATGGAAATTTGTGTTAATAGTGATTGTTGTAGCTTCCAGTTCAATACACCTCTTGCACACCTAGTTATAGCTCAAAATGAAGTTTTCATGTTGCATATTTCTGAGGAAGCAGCACAGCTGTTTCACACTTAAAATTTGTTCTCTGTGTTGGAACTTTTCAAGTGCAGTTAGCAGAGGGAAATTAGATGAGTTTTTTCTTAATTAAAATAGAATTGATATGCAAGTAGCATTGCCACTGTTACATAGACTCTCCTGGAGTTGTACCTGAATATATATATATAATACATGTATTATAATGCGTTGAAAGGTATCCATGCACATGGCTTGTGTTTGGGTATATATGTAATACAATGTGATACAAGAAAGGATAATGAATAAGTTCATTCAGTGTGCTGACAATCAGTGTCCAGATAATTGCTTTGAAGGAAGCCTTCTTAATGAATGCATGGGGTTTTCAGCATAATGACTGGGACTCACCTCTGGTCAGTCCACCTTGCACCCTCTCCCACCTAGTTAATTATTTAAGAATTGTGTTTAAAAGTATACATTACCATGTATCTGAGTGTGGTGGTTTTGAGGCAGGGATTCCCATTTTGTTCTGGCTTTTTGCAGGCCATTAGTTTAAATTAAGACCTAGAAACTGAGTTAGGAAGCAGATGACAATATACAAATGCAAACAACAGTTTGACAAATTGACAGGCAGTTAAGAGACCAGTGCTTGAAGCTGATTGACAATGTTTCTGTTATGCTACTTAAATCCCAAGATATGATCTTGGCCTTCAAGATTTTCCATGAATAGCTTGGGTGTTTCTGGGTTTCTCCAGTTGGGGTGCTGCTGATTTCCATCTGACAGGTCAATAGTGCTCTTCAGTAGCACTTGGGTTTAACTAACAGGATTATAGTGATCAAACCTGAATTGGGGGAGAGGCTAATCCTAAGAAACTGCTATCTCATTCCGTTTATTCTGCATAGGCTGGACCTTGCCAAGATATTGCTGCCTGAGACCATATACATGAAAGCCTAGAGTAACTTTTGTACTGGCCAGTTCGGAGGCATGGAAGTTGTTGTTGGTGTTTGTTAGCAGTGAGGCCCTTGCTTGGCAGAGGAATGTGCCATTAACCTGTATGCCTGGGTTCTAATACCCACTATGGATGGGAATCTGCCTGGAAAATCCTTGAGAAAGTTAGATCAGGAATTTACCTTGCTTGTTTTATTAGACTCCTTGTCTTTTCTGCCTATGCATTTTAGCTACCTGATATCTTTTAAAACAGATTGTTACATGTTTTATTATGCATGTATGACTATCATATGGCTTGTGTAGATAAGGTAGATTATACCACTAAGTCTTTGATGCCTAAGAAAAACTATGGTAAAGCTAGTTTTGGTGATTTACCAAAGATAGTCAGTGAAGTCCTTAAAGTGATTTTTTGTCAATTTGGAGACAAGTCTATAAAGATCTAACTTGCAGTGACTTGTATCTTTACATACCATATACCAGGATTTAAGCTTTATGGATCTGATTCTGTCTGTGGTGACCTACTGGTCATTTTCTAAAAGCTCTAAAAATTGCTTAGTTTTTACCAAAAGCTTTTTCAGCAATGAAGGTTGGTTTTGTGCACATTATCTTGCTTATGTAAATGTCCTGGCCAACGGTTGTTTTCATGATGTTGAGAACTTCCTTTAGTAAGATTATCAGATATAAGCAAATTGAGTGAACTACCTAGATAAGACTCAAGATGTTATGCATGTCTTATTGTAATTACATTTAGCTTAAGTCAAAGAGCCAGTAGGCTTTCTGCAAAAGTCTGAGCTTCAGTTTTATGTTGTGAGGACATCATTTTATTGTCATGATGTCTGATTAAGTTGTCTGCCAAATAAGCTGTTCTTAGTGACAGACAGCCTGTAATGGTTATTATTCATAGGTGTATTTTATAAATGGAAAGTATTCATTTTCAGAGGTATCCTGTTTGAAAAAATTGTAAAAGGCTTGTGAATTTAAATCACATTACTGAATGTCACACTAATGGATTTATACAACTTATGATTCATTGAGTTTGTTCTGATTGTACCTCTGGCTGACACTTTAAAGCTTTGGCATTTTTTTACATTTGTTTTCGTCTCTCTGGTATACAGACAATTGGTGTAAATTAGAAACCTTAACCAAGAGTTACCATCAGTTTTGAAATGTCAGTATATAAAACCGTTAAGTCTTCTATCTCAAAGGTGCCTGGCAACTCAAACATGGTCTTTAGCGATTACTCTGACAGATCAGACCTTACCTCACCTTGGTGGTGTTCAGCCTTTTGCACACTCTTTGGGAATCATAGTTAGTCAGCCAGTGCCATAGCCCAGATGCCAGCTGGTGATGTAGGTCATTGGCTATCTCTAGGTTTCTGCCTGTACTCCTAAGCAGCACCACTACTGACTGAACCACTTGTGCATGTATTGAATTAAAGTTTAATCATGACGTTTTCATTGCAGATGAGGATGTTCCAGCAGATATGGTTGCAGAAGAATCTGGTCCAGGAGCTCAGAACAGTCCCTACCAACTCCGCAGAAAGTCTCTGTTACCAAAGCGAACAGCTTGTCCTGCAAAGAGCAGCATGGAGGTATAGTATTTACAGAGTGACTGCTAAGGGATGCTCTTATAAAGTGGATGCTTTGAGGCTCTCACAACCTGTGGCAAGTTTCATTACAAGGACCTGTGGGGCAGATAGTCTGTTTTAAAGAATAAAATTACAGAAGGCAGCATGTAAAGTGCTTTTTTATAGTTCTGGGTGATTAAACTTTTTCCTCTCAATCTAAAAAAAATAAATACCATAGCCCTGAAAATGGTCAATATTGTAACATGCATATTTACTGTCTCACTTATCAAAGTTAGCTACATCACTATATGTACTAATAATGGTAAAACAAGACTCGGTGGCTACCAATTGTCTTTATATTCGTAAAGTGAAATAAGTCTGTTTCTATTCTATTTTATAGTGTCTTCCTATAATTCATAGCTACTGCTTGTTCTTGTGAAAAAAAAGTCTAATCTGCACTTGTAACAGTAGCAAGTGAAACTACTGCTGCTGCATGGCTCTTACCCTCAAGCTCCTTAATTGCATCGATATGTGTAATAAAACTTCCACTATAAAATAAACTGGAATGACTTGACATTGAGTAGCTTGGTAATGTATTAAGCATCATAATTGCTCATTGTATACATGCTCTCATCTTTGGTTTAGGATGTTCATACAGTAATTGATCTGTAAAGAGCTTTAATGGTTCTGATAAAT
Organism: Lepisosteus oculatus; assembly: GCF_040954835.1. Taxonomy (NCBI): domain Eukaryota; kingdom Metazoa; phylum Chordata; class Actinopteri; order Semionotiformes; family Lepisosteidae; genus Lepisosteus; species Lepisosteus oculatus. Next base: position 12,904,833 of record NC_090712.1, read on the forward strand.
GAGATGAATTGGAATTGTTTAATCTTTTTTTATAGGGTGCTTCCACATCTACTACGGAAAACTTTGGCCACCGTGCTAAACGTGCTAGAGTATCAGGAAAGTCACAAGACCTACCAGGTATGTTGGATCTTCTAAATGCTATATATTTTTAACTTTTCTGTTGATGAATAAGGAATATTATTATAACACTTTGTTAGTGGGAATGTTATTTTGAGCAGTGTTGAAAATTATATATCTGTATTGCCAGTCTTGTAAGTAACTGGAGACACCACTCATATGGAGACCTTTTGATTTGTACGTGACGACTGGAAGACATCCTGCCTTTGTGCTCATGCTGGCTTGTTTGTTACAAAAATATTTTGTGGATATGTTCTTTACAAAAACAGACTGCAAACAAAAGTTACAGGTCTCTGATTGTACATTACTTTTCTGCAATGTATATAGTATCAGAGAAACATGCAAATCTTTAATGCAGAAAGTCCTAAATATGCCTTTTGCAGTTCTTACCAACAGTTTAGTACTTGGACTGTTGAACACTTGGATGCAGCGTAGTTTTCATAAGTTCTATGCAAATACCAACACCACTGGTTTCTATCTATACCTGTTTTCACTGTATACAAAATAGGAAAACTTAATCCTGAAACACCATTTCCGTTTTACAGCTGCCCCAGCTGAACAATATCTCCAAGAAAAGCTACCAGATGAGGTGGTTCTGAAAATCTTCTCATACCTGCTAGAGCAGGATCTGTGTCGAGCGGCCTGTGTGTGTAAACGCTTCAGTGAGCTAGCTAATGATCCAATTTTGTGGTAAGTGATTGGCTGTTTGCTATTACTTTCTCTTAGTTTTTTCAAATGTTTAGGAAGTCTATGGGATTTGAAATCTTCAAAAATGCTTAAAGGTGCTTTGCTCACACCTGGCAAATTGTATCTTGTTTGTTTGCAGGAAAAGGCTATACATGGAAGTGTTTGAATACACGCGTCCAATGATGCATCCTGAAACTGGTAAATTCTATCAGATTAACCCGGAGGAATACGAGCAGCCAAATCCCTGGAAAGAAAGCTTTCAGCAGTTGGTATGTTCCAAGTTGCCTTTTAGAACTCTGCAAGTTGTCATCAGAAGATGGAAAGTTATAGGTTCTCGGTGTACGTGATCCAACTTCATATAAGCTGCTTTACTGTAGTTGATATGTATGTGAACCTTGTGATCATGTCTTTGATATATATTTTTGCTCTTTGAACTTGCTTTTGGAGAAAACCTTAAGAGTTAAAAACTTTTCTCTTTGTTTTGCAAACAAATTTTTTTTTTGCTTCGTAAATATGACTCTTCTAGTTTTCTCTTTGATAAAATGAAGCTATCCATCCTTCTGACTGGATATTTTGCTTGACAGGCATCCAATATCGGAAGTACTCAAGAATGTGGCTGGTAACATGAATAATTAAAAAGCATAAATGGATTGTGTAACAGTTTTTCAGAATGGATATTTTGTGAAGTGGCAATTGCACAGTGACAATAAAAATGTGTAGTGTATGTTTGAATGAGTACATGTGATTCATAGATTGAAAATAGTTTAATACATGAATGACCTTTTCTGTTTCCAGTATAAAGGGGCACATGTAAAACCTGGATTTGCAGAACACTTTTACAGTAACCCTGCCAGATACAAAGGGAGAGAAAATATGTTGGTATGTTTTTTCATTTTCATGCCATTCATTGATAGTTCCTGTGATTAAGGTCTTTATAAAATTCATTTTAATTATTGCTGTTTTCTTTAGGAGCGTGATCATTAATTGTAAAGCTTAAAATGTTATTGCTAAAAATACTGCCTTAAAAATGTGTTGGTTTGAGATAAGTGTTTGCAAAATAGTATAACATAACATTTAAATAAGGGTTGCACTGTGATAAAGCTATAGTGGGTTTTTGAAGTTAATGTTGTGTACTACATTTTATTCAGCATTTTCCTGCTTTAATTTTTCCTCAGTATTATGACACAATTGAAGATGCATTGGGTGGAGTTCAGGAAGCACATTTTGATGGTCTGATATTTGTTCACTCTGGAATCTACACTGATGAATGGATCTACATTGAATCACCAATCACAATGATCGGTGCAGGTACACTCCACATGCATTTTTGTAATTGCAGAAAAGACTTAACAATATAGTTAACTTGTTTTGCAGCCCAGATTATTATAACAGCTATGGTTTAGTAGCGTATCATTTTACAAGACATGTTCTTAAGTGATAGTTCAGTCAGCCATGCTTAGGTGTGTGCATGTATAAGAGCAGTTTGCTTTAACTATCTTGTAAACTGAGCATGATATGCTTTAGTACCTAGCCATCTTGTATGGAAACATTTAATTAAATTTCCTTAAAGATTTATGAAAGTTTTGAGTGGGGAACTGTCTGCAGGCAAGTTGCAAAGAAATACATAGAGGCTAATTCTGTGCTCAAAATATGCCTATGTCGTGGAATTAACCTGGACTTGTTTCTTTAAAGAAATCCAAGCACTGTTTTAAAACCTGTCGTGAAACGTGCAGTATAAATCACTATATTGGTACAGCATTGTCTAAGACATGTAAACATACCGAACGTTTTCAAATCTTCAGTTTTTCTACTATGTAAGCTGAATTCTTTAGGTAGCAGTTTTCTTTTGCAACAAAATATACTATTTTCTAGTCAGTTTAGCAGCCACTTTGCAAAGCCAGAATACATTTCAGACCAACACTATAATGAATACATGTTTTTAAATTTAAAAACTCAAGTTTGAAATAACCTTGCTTTTCTTTCTTTCTCTGTTTTTCAGCACCTGGGAAAGTAGCAGACAAAGTGATAATTGAGAACACTAGAGACTCCACGTTTGTCTTTATGGAGGGGTCTGAGGATGCCTATGTGGGCTACATGACTATCCGGGTACAGAGTTCTCCTGTGATACATTAATCATTTCCCCCTCTTTAAAAAATTATTTAAATAAGATTGAATTTAGAATTACCAATTTTTTTTAAATACTTGCATGATGACAAATTGTTTTTCATATCTTGGCTCATGGCTATGCACTGTATTAACTCATATAGGAGAGGTAATGGAAGTAAAGGTACATTTCTGTGACCCACCCACTTTTGAGCCATTCGTCTTTGACCCTCACCAGAGGTTCAGCGCTGTTCAGAATAGAGGCATGTCCTTTGCCGACAGTACTACAGTCTTTTGAAAGGCCACAGGGTTGGCTGCATTTGCAGAGAGCTACAGAAACTGTGGCCAATTATTTCAACCCTACTATTGGTGGCTAGTGACTATCACAGGCCTGGATTGTAGCACTCAGCCTGTGATTGGCCATGTGTCTGTACCAGGCACCAATTTGCTGAGCATGTTGCTCCTCTTTCCAGGGCCATTCTGGGTTCTACCTCCATTTCACACTTAACCATGAAATGTCAGTGTTCATGTGGGGGTACATTTCTAAAGCTTTAGACCTAATATATTAATTTTCTTTTCTATTAATGCAGATAAACTAATATTTTGGTAGAAAACTGCTTTAACTTCTTGAGGTCAAAGTTAATTCTTTAAAACGTCAAAGACCTGTGTGTGTTCCTGGCGGTGACTGAACTATTCAAGGATTATGCTGACTTTATCTTTCTTTATTTTGCTTGTAGCTGTGCTATTCTTGTTTTAAACACTCAATGTCCTGAAGTATTTTGTTTGACATTTAAAGTATTTGAAATTATATCATACAGGTTACTTCCTCAGGCTACAAAAGTCTCTAAACTGTTCAGTCTTTTACATGTAAACTAAGATTCTACTACATGTAAACATTGGCTGTCTAATAGCTATTGTGTTGCTGTTTTTGTAGTTTAACCCGGATGACAAATCGGCCCAGCATCACAATGCACACCACTGCCTGGAGATCACAGTCAACTGTAGCCCCATTATAGATCACTGCATCATTCGCAGCACATGCACAGGTGAGTGACACCCTAAGCAAGCTTTGACTCTGGCATCTGGTGCTTAACATTTTGTATGATATTCTGTGGCATTCAGTGCTCTAATTACATCCTTAATATTCAGATGCTTAAGAACATAATGTTCCTTTATGAAACCTAAGAAATATTTGAAAAGAACATACTGTATCCTTTAAGTCTTAAAACAACTCTTTGTGAAAATAGTTTAAAGCTACTCAATCCATTTTAATCATTTTGTTCTTTAGTAGTTCCATTCTGTTGCAGGAAGGAGCCCAGGGTTTAGGCCTAAACCACCCAGCTGAGATACCCTGTTGTGTAAAGAAGCATTCCTACTCTCAGTACTTAGTGAATTCCCTATTATTTTAAAGTTGTAACCTGAGTCTGAGATAGTTCTCTGGGTTGATCTTATCTGAACCTTTTAGGATGTTCTATATTTGCATCAAATCTCCTCTCATTTTCCTTTGTTCTAGACTAGGGATCTAGGTGCTGTAACCTGTTTCCCGTTTTTCTTTAACAAAACCAAGATGGCAAGAAGAATGATTCCCTGTCTTACAGCATTGTGAAGCCTGAGTGTGCTCTCCTTCAGTTGTAAATTGTGCACTTAACTATATACCCAAACATTGTTTGCTTTTTTAATCTTTCCCTGTACTGTCTTAATGAGGACATAAATGTAGCTACCTGTAGCTGAGAATCACCCATGTGATCTGTATGTTCATACTTCTCTGAGGTGAATCATTTACAAATTCTGATTCATTAATTCATAAGTCCACTGTTGCTATTTTTGTTTTCCAATCCCTCCATTCAGTAGGTTTAAGCTTTAATTGGCATTTCAAGTTGCACCAAATCTAGTACCTCATTAATTGTAAAATCTGGGTTAAAACGCCTGACCTTGTGGTTCCATCACAGCAGCATTTCACTACATTTAGCTGAAGAATGTTTAATCTTTTCTCAAATCATTATATGTACCAGTATTTATATGTACAGTAGACCCGTGTTTTACTAGGTAGTTCAGTTCCTGACTTTGCACCTATACCCAAAATTGTGTATAATCGGAACATTCCTCTTATACCCTCCTATTCACTTTCCTTAAACAAGTAAAATCAATTGTATCAGTATGTGTATGTATTATAAAACGGTAATTCAGCAAATACTGAATTTTTAATAATAGAATGCAGGGAACACTCACCATAACCTCCTAGTGATGATGAATATGAAAGGAGTGTGCAGCTGATGGAGATCATGATGGTGAAGGTGCTGCACACTTGACTTATCTCTATTCAGAGTTATTTGGGGAAATAGTTGGGGAGGGGGTTCCATTTGTAAATGTTCATTTCCCCTTCATACTCGTTTTTAGTTTACAAGCCATATTGAGGGGATGCTGCACAATAAAGAAAGCACAGGCGTGTTATAGCCTCCCTAGCTAGTTCCCAAAGTGTAGCTCAGATGCATGCCATGCTATATTTGAGTTTGTGACATTTCCTACATTCTTTGATTTTTCATTTATTTTTTGTTGCCTTCCACATGTATACAGATTTGTGTAAAAATGTTCTGCATAAATATGAGTCTATGGTGTTCTTAATAGAATGCTAAAACATTAAAAGCAAATTTAGAGATTGTTTTATAATATGGCAGGGCATCTAGTTTAAAAAAACTGGGAAACTGTTCGTCTTTACTTATTTCCTGATGAGGTATAGAATATTTTTCTGGCAACTTTTTGGGAAAGATCAGCCTTAGGCACTTGGCTGGCTTTGTAATTCTAAACAATGAAGTTATTCATTTAGCAGTATGTTTTTCTGTTCTGCTGCACTACTTTAAGACCCAAGCTGAGCATTTTGACTTTTTTTCTTTGAGATGTTTTCTTCTCTTTTTGGTGTGAAAGTGTGCCTTTTTTCTCCTAGTTGGTTCAGCAGTCTGCGTCAGCGGTCAGGGCGCTTGTCCTACCATCAAACACTGTAACATCAGTGATTGTGAAAACGTGGGATTGTACATAACGGATCATGCACAGGTAAAAACGGCAGCTTGTAACTTTAAAAAAAAGTTTTGAGTAGTGTACTGTAAAATGAAACATGCAGTTAGCTTGGTAGCTACTGGATATAGTGGGTGTAGATGGAGAATTGAAAATGAAATGTTGGCTTACTAACTTTATAGTTTATAGTGCTCTGCAGTGTGCTTAAGTTGCACTCTAAACCTTTTTTTAAGCTGACTAATACTGTGCACTAAATTAATTTTTAGGTAGATTGGGTTACCTTAGTCTGGAGTTTTTAGTAAAATGGTCTGGGTTTCAAGCATCCTTTCAAACATAAATACACCTTCATTTAGAGTTAGAGATCAGGATCAGTGAAATCAAGTATTTAAAAGACTAGCGAAATACTTATGTAGTTTTAGGCAAGGCAGGGGGTAAAATGTTTTTCTGCCAGTTCTGAAGATGCATGGAGGTTCTGTAAAGGTAATATAATGCAATTTTCCCTCAGGGCATATACGAGGATAATGAGATCTCCAATAATGCTTTAGCTGGAATTTGGGTGAAAAACCATGGGAATCCCATCATCAGAAGGAATCATATTCACCATGGGAGAGATGTTGGTGTTTTCACTTTTGATCATGGCATGGTAATTGAACTACACAACTTGGTTAATTTGTAATTTGTCTGTAAACTGTTATTACAAAATTCTGTTCAAATCAAACTTCAAGGCCTGACTGAAATGATAACGGAGGTGTGATGTGTTGGTAGGCCATTTACTTTTTGCTCAGCTTAAAAGTTGTTTTATGTAATGTAATTTATTTTCTTGCAGTTTTTATTAAGTACCACAATAATAAATTCAATATTTACATCTCCTAAAAGGACTTTTTGAAATGTTGAAAAACCAACAATACTTGTCTTAAGAGGTCAAACTGTAAATACTGGATGTCATCTAAAATATTTAAAGCAACAATTATTTTTGAATAGCTGCTTGCTTGTAGATGTGTACAGGAGATAGTTGTATTACCTTGATTTAACAGGTTGTTGTCGGGGCTCTCGCCGTGAACACGGTATGAGACCTTTAACCTGATTGATCTTTCCATAGGGCTACTTTGAAAGCTGCAACATCCACAGGAACAGGATAGCGGGGTTCGAAGTCAAAGCCTACGCAAACCCTACAGTGGTCCGATGTGAAATCCACCACGGTCAGACTGGGGGTATCTATGTGCACGAGAAAGGAAGAGGCCAGTTCATAGAGAACAAAATCTATGCAAACAACTTTGCGGGTGTATGGATAACTTCCAACAGTGACCCCACTATTAGGTAAGTTCCAGCATGTCTTGGATCTTGGAAGTGCAGAAATAAAGTGCTGTGTTAAACAGTATTAAATAATCCATACTTGAAAAGTGGTAGAGGTTGAAAGAATTTCATAAAGGTCTCAGGAATGCGATGGTATGTATTCCTAAAATGCTTGTTTTTATGTAATGTTTTGAAGGCGTCTGTGTCATTTTGGCAGTCTGGTGTCTCCATATGATTGGCTTTGATAAATCACCATTTTGTTTCCCAGCTCTTGATATTGCCGTATAAGTGACACTGCAAGTTCCCTTTTAAAATCAGTTATATGCAAAGCAAAATACGTATTATAAGGTTTAATACCTAACCTTATTTTCTGTAATTCGGCTTACTGACAAATATTACTACACTACTGTAATGATTAAAGTATAATTTTTTATAATTTTATTTAAGCAAGACAGTGTAATTTTTTTGTTGTCATCAGGGTTATCAATAAATATGGAGGACATTGTTTGGTGCTCATCGGATACCACTTTCAGGATTATTCTCAAAATTCTTGAAGAAGTATACAAGACCTTCCAACTCAGAATATATTACCAAAGGAAAATAGTTATGTCATGCTATATGTTTTTTTTCAAATAAGCATTGGTTCACAGAATAAAATATTCTGATGTATAATATAGAAGGTTTTAGCAGCCATATCACCCTGCAACTCACAACTGGCAACCCACTGAAGCTAAGCAGGTGTGAGCCTGGTCAGTACCTGGATGAGAGACCTCCTGGGAAAAACTAAGGTTGCTGCTGGAAGAGGTGTTAGTGGGGCCAGCATGGGTCCATGTGAGTCCTAATGCCCCAGTATAGTGACGGGGACACTATACTGTAAACAGGCACCGTCCTTCGGATGAGACGTAAAACAGAGGTCCTAACTCTCTATGGTCATTACAAATCCCAGGGTGTTTCTCGAAAAGAGTAGGGGTGTAACCCCGGCGTCCTGGACAAATTTCCCACTGACTCTTACCAATCATGGCCTCCTAATAATCCCCATCTATGAATTGGCTTCATTACTCTGCTCTCCTCCCCACTGAGAGCTGATGTGTGGTGAGTGTTCTGGTGCACTAGGGCTGCTATCACATCATCTGGGTGGATGCTGCACATTGGTGGTGGTGGAGGGGGAGTCCCCATTACATGTAAAGCGCTTTGAGTGGAGTGTCCAGAAAAGCACTATATAAGTGGAAGTTAATAATATTATTATACTTAATTATGGAAATACTTTTTGCAGGGGCAATGCCATCTTTAATGGCAATCAAGGTGGAGTGTACATATTTGGTGATGGAAGAGGCCTTATTGAAGGAAATGACATTTATGGCAATGCACTGGCGGGTATACAGATCCGAACAAACAGCTGCCCTATTGTCCGACACAATAAAATTCATGATGGGCAGCACGGAGGCATTTATGTGGTAAGCAGATTTTTGGTCTTTTTAGCATAACATGTTTTTGTAGCCATCTAAAGTTCATAGTAAAAATGCCAGTTGCCAGTGTATTCCATCAGAAAATGGAGTTAAACCAGTGTCATTCCCATTTTTTGATTCAGCCATTGTGTTAGCTGTAATCTAACTTGGTATTTTTATTTACAGAATAAAATACATGTTTATTCAAGCTAGCCTGCGTTCAGCTGTCTAGAAGTTCCTGAAAGTGTATTTTAAATACTGGCACTGTATAAACTAATGTAGACTTTTATTTTGTGAACAATCAGTGGAAGCTTGAAGAGAGGCATGTCTTATATGTGTCATATATTAAAGTATTAATTGTCCTAATCCTTGGATAAATAGCGTACTCTTGCAGTGCTTTTGAAGGTTCATGGATGTGTTCTGTTACAGCACGAGAAAGGACAAGGTGTAATTGAGGAAAACGAAGTATACAGCAATACGCTGGCAGGCGTGTGGGTTACAACAGGAAGCACACCAGTTTTACGTAGAAACCGAATACACAGTGGGAAGCAGGTACAGAATCTAGATAGGAATTTTGATTTGTGAATCAAAACTACTTAATCCTCTGAAACTGAAAATCATAAACATGTCTTTATTCTTGAACAGGTGGGGGTTTACTTTTATGACAATGGCCATGGAGTGCTTGAAGACAATGACATCTACAACCACATGTACTCTGGAGTCCAGATCAGGTAAATACCACATGTACAGGAACATGGACTGCAGAAGAACATAAGATTACAGACAAGAGGAGGGCCATTTAGCCCGTTTGGTAAATGGTAGATAATTGATCAAAGGATCTTTTCTAGATGTTTGTTTGTAAGAAGCCAGTGTATTGGCTTCAACAGTATGCCTGGGTAGCTTGTTTTTATACTCTTGCAACCCATTGGGAAAGGAATTCAATGGAACTGTTTTACTGTAATACAGGTTGGTGTTATCACTTGGTAACAGCACTCGTCTAAAATTTAGGTGTGGGTATTACCTAATGCCTCCTATAACGAATTACTGTTATTAATTACTGTGTGACTCTTGTTTTATCTCTATTAGCAGGGAATGTGAGCTAGTTTCAGCTCATTAGATTCACTTTTTCACTTATTGGTTGTCCGTTGCAGTCAAGGATGATCTCTTCCATGAATCCAAAGCTGAATATATTGTCATCTTTGTTTATTTGTGTGATGGCTTTCATCACCTCCTAAAGTAATGGTAAAGTTCAAAGATTGTCTTTAACTGGGTGTTGTGGGCTAATCTTTTATTTACAGTTGGAGCATTTTCTTCCACATGTTAATTGCTTCCCCTTTTCTGTTCAGGGCTGGTACGTGGGTACTCAGACATGCCCATTACTTGTGGCATAACCATAAATATGGTTTGCATGGTTACTTTGCTTTACTGTTGATGTATGTGTATCATTGCTTCTAACAATGTGTTTTCTGTCAGAACTGGAAGTAACCCGAAGATCAGAAGGAATAAAATCTGGGGAGGGCAAAATGGTGGAATCCTTGTTTACAACTCTGGTAAGTCCCTGAAAAAAAATGCTTTTTTAAAGAGGTTTCAGTTTTTACCTTTTTATAGCCGATAGCAATGGGTCATTCAACCTGAAAATCCAGGGGGACCTATGTAAAATATTTTTTTTTAAATACAGGTTTAGGATTTATAGAAGACAATGAGATTTTTGATAATGCAATGGCGGGTGTCTGGATTAAAACGGACAGTAATCCTACTCTGCGAAGAAACAAAATTCATGATGGGAGAGATGGAGGAATCTGCATATTTAACGGCGGAAGAGGTATGTCTTGGTTTGTGTGTTCAGTGTCATTAGAAAAAGGTTCATGTAAAGTTCGGTATCTGTGTGGAATAAATCATTTCTAAAGCAAAATAATTATGGTACAGAAAACGTTGTTAGAGTTCTTGTGCTGGAGGTATAGTACAGGTTGTCAGTAAACATGGGCTGAGTGATTGGTGAAGGCACTGTCAGTTTTATATTCAAATTTGTAGCTGGAACTGTTGCATGTGACTGATAGTTACTTGTAGGTCCTGATTAATTTGAGTTGGTTTTTTGAATGTTGTAGGACTCCTAGAGGAGAATGATATCTTCAGAAACGCCCAGGCAGGTGTCCTCATTAGCACTAACAGCCATCCTGTCTTGCGCAAGAACAGAATATTCGACGGCTTTGCAGCAGGTCTGTATTATAACAATGATTTTAAAAAATGTAGGATAGAAGAATAAGGTGTTTTTAGTTTTACCGTCAGCGTTTGTTCACATTTTTAATCAGTTCATAATCCAGGTACTGTAATTTTACCTCTTTGGGTTAACCTTTATCGAACATGTATTTGTGGTCTTTATTTTTACCAGGTATTGAAATCACAAATCATGCCACAGCGACTCTAGAAGGCAATCAAATTTTCAACAACCGGTTTGGTGGCTTGTTTCTAGCATCTGGTGTTAACGTTACAATGAAAGGTAAAACACTATTGCAGTTTTAATTTGTGTAATATTTCCTTTGTAATGTTGCTGTCAAGCTTTTGTTCTGTTGGGTCTGTAATTCAGACCCCTTTGAATGAAAGCTAACATTTCCCTGACTAATTAATGACCCAGGTAACACGTTCATGCAGCCAGAAAGGTTAAATAATTAATCTTGTTAATTATCCAGGGGAAGTGTTTACCTTACCGCATCAAGTAGCTGTGTAGAAGAACTTTCATTGGAGACTTGCTGCCTGTGTCCCTTTGACCTTGGTCGCTGTGTGACAGCCAACTGCTTTAATTGTGCTCATACGTGTCCTTAATCATAGCAGAAGGGGAGACATGGTGACACTGCTCTTCAAGTACTCTTTCATACAGGACCCCAGACCTTTCTAACCTGGACAGTGTTTAACAATGAAAAGCATTTTGTTTTTAATTTTAATTTTGGTTTTATTTTTCCCCAGTCTAGAATCATTATATATTTGGCCTTTGTGGGCTAAAACACTCCCTGCTTAAAGAATGATGCTCATTTAACACCCTGCTCCTCATACCACCCAGGGTGATGAGATGTATAATTGATAGAAATGTTCTGAAGTTACTTCTGTGATTCAGAGCTGGGCTTAGCTTCGTGCCTACTACTGATTTGTGAAGAAGCAAACCTATACAAGACTGTTCAGCAGCAGATTTTGAGAACCAAAACATGAATTTATTTTTATTGCAATAAAAGGCAACTGAAGGAATCTGAAACCATTTAATGTAACAAACCTGTTTTGCTGTAGATAACAAAATAATGAACAATCAAGATGCCATCGAAAAGGCTGTAAGCAGAGGTCAGTGCCTGTACAAGATTTCAAGTTACACCAGCTATCCAATGCACGATTTTTACAGGTAAACTCCCTTTTTTTATAATTTTAGATTGAACTTGTGTACTTCAGGAAAGTCTAATACTTGTTTTGTTTTTTCTCATAGGTGTCACACCTGTAACACAACAGACCGCAATGCAATTTGCGTGAACTGCATCAAGAAGTGCCATCAAGGGCATGATGTAGAGTTTATAAGGCATGATAGGTCAGTGAAGTTCTTCTTGGTTTGAATTAAGATTTGAGAGGTCAAAAATTGTATTATTGCTAACCAGCCTCATGAAAAAGGCATCATTCCTTCTTAACATTTTCTTAATTGTTTGCAAAGTGCTTTATACTGAGAATTGGTAGAATGTTCTCCACCTATGCATGTATGTTTTAAGCCGTTTATTGGATTTGAATTAAGTGTTTAATGTTTGGTCATTCACCACCGAGACTTTAGTATTGCAGTGAGTTAGAGTATGGGCGATCAGCTGATTGAACCCATTGAATGTGAAGTCTAAAAATTATGAAAAATAAGAAAAAATGAACCATGTACCCCTCTTAGTAGCAACTACAGAGTCCTGTTCTGTTGATGTTTAGTTACAGGAGCCAGTAGAGTAGCACTTACCATTTGGAGTGAGACGCTTCAGTCAAATGCTTTCTGTAAATTGAGCACAATATAAGAGATGGTGAATGACAGCACCTTGGCAATACTGATAGACAGGTACAGCTGTGATGGAATGGGCTAGTGTGTCTTATTGGTAGAGGTTCACTATGTGTGATTGTTGGCAACCTGCCTGCACAGTGCTACATGAAACAACCTGGACTTGATTAATTGGATGCTCAGTATATTTGATCAACTAAGATTTCCTCAAAACTGCTGTAAGGGTTAGGTTTGCAAGGAAACCCTGCTGACAAGCTAAGCTACACCAGAAAACTTGACAGCAGATTTTGTACTTATTCTCTCTGGTCTAGCATTGGATAGTGTGTGCAGTGTGTAACAACCTTTCTCTTGTCCCTTTTTAGGTTTTTCTGTGACTGTGGTGCTGGAACATTGTCTAACCCTTGCACATTAGCTGGAGAGCCTACACATGATACAGACACACTGTATGACTCGGCTCCACCTATAGAATCAAATACATTGCAGCACAACTGAACTCAATGAAAATCGAGAGCTTCTGCCATTCTCTAGTTAGTGACTCCATGTGTAAAGTTAAAGTTTGTGGAGAAAAACTAAAATGAAACACGGACAACACAGCTGCCCAGTTCCGAAGGAAGATTGCATTAAAAGAGTCCCAGTGTCTGGATGTGAAGCTTTTTTGCAGCCTCAGTTTGTTCCTGCAATGTGTTAAAAGGACTTTAAAGTGAAGAGAAGCAATATGTTGACTCAGGATTAATGAAAGTACTGGGCAGTCGAGCATTACTGTGGAAAACGAGAGACTTCCTATGCCTGAAGTGGAACGTTAAGCTGCAGTTTTGTACAGATCCAACTTCCTAAGAGCTGGTGTTTTTACAAGTAGCATCGAGCCATAGTCCTCCCAGCAGCACTACTATTCTCTTAAGGAGCAGAGCTATACCCATCTTGCTGCCGTTGATGGATATATGGGTACTGAGTGCATCGGTATATATGTATGGTAAAATGTGATCTAGCACTTCTGCTTTGTTTGTTTTTTAAATATGTACTCTGATTGAGAAATATGATTTTAATGCTTTCTCATGTAGTTTTGTATTTTCAAGCAAAAATCTTACTGTACTTGAATGTCTTTTTTTTGGTTAGCACACCTTAGACTTGCTGTAATTGTACTCATGTCCCAGTATCTAAAGTTCTTTCTGTGAAAGAGGAAAAAAACAAAAAACACTAAAATTACCTCCAGTAATGTTGTTTTAATGTAAAAAGTTTAAGTTTGGTTTAAGCATTAGTGTTTTCATGAGACTGGTTATTGTAGAAGTGTATTTAGACCTTGCTGACTTATTTTCCTTCTGTAATGTATTTATATAGAAAGAATTGACTTTTACTATGGAACATTTACCTTCAGCGTGTAAGATGCTCCTGCCCATTTGGTTTTAATTGAACATTACAGCAAGGTAATGTTAGGTAACTTTAAAAATGTTGAGGAATGAAAATGGAAACACTATAACAGGTCTCATGGAAACACTGCTCAAGCAGGCTCGGTTGTTCATTATCTTCTGAGCAATGCGGTGCTTGTCTAAGTATGTAACATTACTGGAGATTATAAATAGATAAGCTTCTTGCTATATTGAAGCTGAGACAAGTATATATACAGCCGTATACAGTTTCATAGCTTTTTCATTCATGTGTATTGGTGACAGTGGGTTATCATACAGCCTGAAAGTGTATGCATGTACCATAACATCTAGACTTAATATATTGTGGAGTATTCAATAACCATTATGTAGATGCTAGTATGAATTAAAAGGGTTTAATTTCCTAGAAAAAACAAGGAAACTGGTCATTTTTAAAAATAAACTTTATTAGATCATTACAGTATTGAAGAACATTTTATGGGGGGTAATGGGATGGTTGAGACTGCGTGAAGCTGTTTAAACTGCAATCATTTTCTTCATCAGTGTAGAGAAGCAAATTGAGTCAGCATTTACGTCTTCAGCAAAAGAACAGAGCTGCCTACAAGAGAATAGAGTCTTTGTTCATATGATCCTGGTACTTATATTTAGAACCCCCCTTAAGGTGCACAATAAGCGTTTCAATTTATGACTAGCATGAGGCTTGATCCCAAAAGCTCCTACTTGATACTAACGTTTTAGGTTTATCCTGGATTCCCCAACTTCTCTATGCATTGTAATGGTATAGAAATATACAGACTTGTCATTTAAATGCCCCTAAATCATAAAGAAATCCTTGGGATTAAAGCAAATAACAGGTCTTATATGAGCCTGAATCCTGTAGCTCTTTGGGGAATGACTTGCTGTATAAAATACCTTTAAGAAAGACGTTATTCTTGCTGTATTAGCAGGTACCAATTCAACAAGGCAGAAGCCATGAATGTCTATCAGGGAAAAAAAAACACCTGTCCTAAAACTTACTCCCAAACCATAAGTCTTATGCTTTATGAGGCCTCAAGTTCACTAGGATTCAGTGATAAAATAATCACTTCCTTCAAGTCAGGCTAAAAGGGGAAAAACAAATATAAAACTGCATCATCCCAGTTCATCTTGAGAAACAGAAGTTAACTACTTACTTAAAAATCCGAAGGGAGGTGGTGGTCCTCTCAAATTCCTTTGCCTTCCTATGGCCAGTCTGAATGACGTCCTCTGGGATGTTAGCGAGTCTGGCAGCATTGAATCCATAGCTCTTTGGGCAGGCTCCACAAATGAATTTGTACAGGAATGTGATAGTTTCCTGGCTTGGGTCTTCGCACTCATTCTCAACCATGCATGCCTGCAAACAAAGCAAGGTCACAGGCTGGCATAAATAGGACTGATCGTGTTACCATGGTAGAATGGAAATGAGAATTTTAAATCACTACTGTAATTTATCCTTGCATGCCAACTGCATCACAGTCAGCTATAACATACAAAGCAGGAAAATGAATGAGTTGTTTAAACTGTTGTATCTCCTTTAACCTACACAAAGTGAGTAGAAAACTGCTCACTACTGCAATCTCCTCTGTTCAGGGATTTAACAACTACTTTTCAGTTTTGAAAAAGATCTGCCCAAGGTTCTCAAGTGATTAGTGGCACAGATAACTGGTTAGTCTCCTTTTGGTTAAAGGAGACTTTAGGCTAAGTTGTAGATCAGCAGCAAAATGGCCTCTTGTGGCATTCGCAGCACTCTCCATAGAGATGGCAGACTTGAATATGAAAACAGCACTTCCCCTCCATACCAGTGCAGGATTTACTCACGCTGTAATTACTTGACTCTGCTACTGACGAATGGTTAACCAAAAATGAGAGGAAAACGAAGCTGGAACCGAAGAGCGATATTGGGAGACTGCACCTACCATGTGGCCCAGGCGCACTGCGGGGTAGTGTGAGAAATCTTCCACAAGGGAGTGGTAGTGGGTGGAAAACAAAGTGCGACATTTGATGTTTGCTGCCAGTTCTTTAACCACAGCACTTGCAATTGCAGTTCCATCATAAGTAGCTGTGCCCCTTCCTGGAAAGAAAGGATTAAAATGAGGCTTTTAATGTTTTAAAACACTTAACACTATACATTTCATAATGCAGCTGGTAGAATAGCTCTTCTCCAGAGAAGTCACAAGTATCATATACCACTAGCAAGCTGCTGGATCTTCTTCAATCTCTGCAGAAGCACAGCAACTGAAGGATTAACAGAACAAGAAGTCAGTTACCTAATTCATCAAGGAGCACAAGGGAATGGCATGTTCCGTGGTGAAGAATGCTTGCAGTCTCACTTAGCTCCACAAAGAAAGTACTTTCACCTAAAAGGGAAATTAGAAAGGTGACCAAAGATCTAAATTCTCCCCGACTGTAACAGTGACCCGTATTTAGAGAGATGTGAGCCTCCCAGCCTCTCACCTGCCATGATCCTGTCCGATGCTCCCAGCCTAGTGAAGACCCTGTCAACTGGTGTCAGCTTAAAGCTCTCTGCAGGAACGTAGCAGCCAAGCTGGGCCAAAATGACCACAAGACCACACTGCAGAGAGCACACAGCATAGGATCAGGTGCATCAGTATCTTAGTATACCACACTAAAATATAATACAAGTGCACAAAAAGGGAACATAGCTAAGTGGTGCAGACTGTCCACGAAACCAATGCTCTGCATTCTGCAAGATATAATTTGACTTTTCTATTTACTATAATATGCAAGGCTGCATTTGTTTAATTAGGTATGGATGTCTTGGGCCTTGCAGCATCAACTGCCAAAAGAGTTAGACTAGTGCTCATTCAGTTTTTAACTGAGAAAGTCGTTAAAAGAAAAAGCAGTACACTATCAGCTGTTTTACATCTGCTGTACCACTTCCTGTAAAAACCATCTGCAGGTGAACAATGGCAGCAGCTGCCCCCCTCAGTCACACAGCAGGAAGTGGAACTACACTTGCACCCTGCAATGGTGGCTCCTCTGACTTCCTACCCAACTTGTTCTTCAGTCATTTCACAGGGCAGCACTGTAAATCACAGGATTACTCCTGCTTCTGGCTTGCGGTATAATTAATTTTAAGTAATCACAGAATTACGTATCAAGCAAACTTCCCCATTTACAATCTGATCTCTCTATAACAGCGGTCCTCAGTCCTGGAATACCTCATTTCTGCTGGTCTGTTCAAACTGGGTCCTCACCACTGCTAACTGCTGTCACTTAAACGCTGTCTTGTTCATCCATTTTCCCCGCACTCAGGCCTTGCTTTCACAAATACTACAGTATGGTGCTTCTTATCCTTGTTACTGGGTAACACTGGTAGCTTTTGGTTTTTGAGGTCTTATTTTAAAATCTATTTTGAGCTCTTAATGAGATTTCTAATTGGCAGCAACCCTCACTGAGCTGTGCAAGCTGAAATATAAGCACTTGGATTTAAGCAGGAGGAAAAACAGTGATTCACTATAGGAGTGTTTCCAATACTGTTTTCAATCCTACCCATCTGTTAATCATCAATTGATCACTTATCAAGAGCTGATCAATGGGAAATAGTGGAGGAAATTATTAGCAATGTGAAGAAAGACTACCAATGTTCTGCTTTCTCAAGATCTTGGAAATAAACAAGGGTAATGGTAAAACATAAAATGAGTATTTAAAAAAGAACATAAGCCGGAAAGCATCAATTAAAATTTTTTTAAGTTCCCATTTGAAACAAAAACCTGCAGACTCAGGGGTACTCCAGCACCAGCATTGGGAACCACTGCTTGAGCATGCAAGTGCTCAGTCACAGCTCGTTTCAATACGAGCAAGGTCTGCATTACCTGGATATTGGACTTCGTTTAAAAGAAGTATCTTGCATTTCCTCTCAAAGAGCACTTCCAAATGCATCAAGACACTTGAGGTACCTTTTCCAAGCGGTTTTCTTTTAAAAGGCAGGATCCTGCTGTGATCGGAACATAGACCTGGCAGGGGGCTCACCTGTCTCATGAGGGTGGACTTGCCACCCATGTTCGGCCCGGTAACCAGCACGCAGGACGCCTGCCCGTCCTCCCCCTCCTCCCCGCCAGCACAGCCAATGCAGACGTCGTTGGGGATGAAGTCGTCTCCGAAGAACGTCTTGGCGATGCAGGGGTGGCGGGAGCCGCTCAGCAGGAGGAAGGGCTGCGAGCCGGAGTCCTCGGGTAAGAGCACGTCCGGGCGGCACATGGGCCCGTCTCCCCCCTGACTGTACCGGGCCAAGCAGAGCAGCACATCTGGGGGCAGAGTCGGCCTGCTGTCAGTTCTGCTACTCTATAATCCACACTCAGGGTTACTGAGGGCACCTCAGCAATGTGTGCTTATAAACTTGGTGGGTGCAAGAAGAGTTTTTTTAGTGGATCTCCAAATTCATTAAAAAAAATAACCTTCCTATCCTGCCAGACCCAATTATGCACTTATTACTCTATAAAATATTACCTGTTTAATTTGGAATCTGTGCTACTATTCAAACTTAAAATTAATCTCTTTATATTCTGGAATTAAGGCTTCTCAAAGAAGTGCCCAGAGGAATTTTTGTCCTTTAAAGTTTTAATGCGAGATAAGCACAAAGTGATATAACCATATCTACACTACCTGCATATAATGGAAGAAACCAACAACCCAGAAAGTCAATGACGGAGAAAAACACTATCAAGACTTCGGGCACAAACAAGTCTTATCGGTTTTTACTCCTTGAACACCACAGATCAATATTTAATCATGAAAAGTTCTCTCCTTCAGGAAAAACTACATGTAGGCTTTGCGGTACCCCTGTGAAGGTATTTGACAAGGTAAAAGGAGGAACACGCACACATTTATCAATCATGAAAACAGAAGGTCCAGACAAAGTATAAGCCATCACATGACTCAGATCCCTTAAACCCTCAAATATTCTTATCGGATTATTCCGATATGCATGTCTTTGTTCGAACCACCTTACTATTGCACATAATCATTTACATCTTGAAAGTTTAGGATGTTAGATGCAAATGCAAATTCTTCATCTTTAGGCTGGAAAGTGGGGTGTAAATACTATTCTTAGCATAGGGCTGCAGCATGTAAACCTGCACTTCCTGCTGTTCCAATATGCATCTCTAGAGTGGGAGAATTGTGAAGCGCTACACTTAAGAGGTAAACTCCCACACTAAAAGGATGGGTCATGAGAATGCAGCAAGCCAACAAATTTGGATCCTAAACCTATTCTAGATAACCACGTCACAGAGGTTAACTATAGCAGAATTTGGTATACTTATTATTGTGACCACATGTAGATGCGTGCGAGTTTACCTAGGACCGCCATGCACTCCACTGCAGTCTGCCAGTCTTTGTGATTCTTGTCAAAGTTGTAGAAGAGCCTCCTCATGCAGTCTTTCAGTGCTCCATCCCTCTTCTCTTCCCAGCTCACCAAGTCCCCCAGCAGTCGCTCAATGTCCTTGCTCCAGTAGCGCTTGCAACCCTTCTTGGTGGACTTGACCTCGTAGTCTTCAGGCACATACCTGTCCGTGACGCTGTCTGGAATTTCCATCTGGTAGCGATTCCTGCCAGTGCCCCAGTATACTATAGCCTTGCAGCCCAGACGTTTGCGTTGCCGGTCAAGATACTCCTGCAGGGAGGCCTCTGTTTGCTTGATTCCAATCAGAGCCTGGTCAAATTCTGGGTCAAAGCCACTCTTGGGAGTTATGATGCCAGTGTTGCGAGCCTTCTGGTGGTCAAAGGCCGTGTCCCACCTGTTTAGCTCCCCAGACAGGTCTGGGAAAAGCCCCTCTTCACTTTCAGCTTTAAAGGTGACCACCTGCCTCAGCAGCTTAGACCGGAAGTCCTTCACAGCTGGCTGAAAGGCTGAAATAATCTGCTGCATGATTTTGAAGCCTTCTAGGGCAGAAAGGAAGTCTGCAATCTTACGCTTGCTATAGGTAGTCTCCTCGTACAGGATGGCCTTACTGTCAGGGTGATCTTTGCTTTTCAGGGGAGAGCCCATGCTATGGATCTTGCTCAGTAGTCTTTCCAGGTCAGGAAGCTTCTTTAACAACTCAGTAGATTCTGCCATTTTGTCAGGGACAGCCATGAGATCCTCCAGGGCATCCAGTCGGTCACTAATGGAGAAGGGATTGCACAGCGGAGCACATAACCATTGTTTCAGGAGCCTTTTACCAAAGGGTGTGCAACAAGTATCCAGCCTCTCCAGCAGGGTGCCCTCTGCTGTGCCTGTTGCTGCATTCTGCAAGATCTCCAGGTTAGTCAGTGCAACACCATCTAACACCATGCGCTGCTGGGTCTTGGCAAAGAAGCTGGTGGATCCCCCAGCCTGGTTCATTTCCACATCAAGGGGAACATACTCCTCAAATTTACCCATAGACAGCAGCTCTTGGTCCACCAGACACTTCTTCAGGTAGAACACACAGCCGCCAAGCGCAGACAAGGCCAGCTCATACCCCTCCCCAGGTGTGAGGCCCAGAGTGTCACTCTCCGAGGTCATGGCTCTGAGCACAGCAGGCAGTGTCTCCTTA
Source organism: Lepisosteus oculatus (assembly GCF_040954835.1). Lineage (NCBI taxonomy): Eukaryota > Metazoa > Chordata > Actinopteri > Semionotiformes > Lepisosteidae > Lepisosteus > Lepisosteus oculatus. The sequence goes on from NC_090712.1 coordinate 12,925,429, forward strand.
GCATCTCCATTTTTTGTACCGTTCTCTTTAAAGTAGTCCTCCTCAGCGAGGACTTTTAGTGTTTTAGAAGCATCCCAGAACTGAGATCCAGGATGCAAACCCTCCTGCATGGCAGAAGCCAGGGAAGCTTTCAAAATCTTTCTAGTTTCGGCGGAGGGGTTTCCCTTTTCAAAAAGCACTTGAGCTGGATTGTAGTGTGCAACTAGAGTCCTGAAACGGGAACAGTGGCGATCGTCTTGAAACTGACCTACGTAGAACTTGCCCACCGAAGTGTCCACGAAACTCACCCCGTAGGTGTGCTGGCACCCAGAGGTCTCCTCTACCGCCTTCTCCTTGATACACAGCAGGTACTTGCTGTGGCTCTCTGAAGGTGCACCATCCAGGACACTGTAGGTCTGGGTGCCTTTGGTGATCACCCTGCACACTTCCCTGCGCACCACCCTGTCAAACTTAGTGGGACGTACCATGCTTTTGCATCTAGCCTCCATCATCTCTGGGGTCTCCAGCTGCTCCACTCTTGCCACTTTGTACCCCTTTTGGACGAGAACATCAGAGAAGCGAGCAAATCCAATCTCAGGGAAGCCGGAGTGAGCCCAGGTACCCTTCATGAAGGTCAGCCCTAGCTCGTTCACCCCTATAACAGCATCCATGTGGTACAGCTCATAGAATTTACCCACTTTGTAGAAAAGCACAGCATCAAACATCTCAGACTTGAGCTGCCACCACCTGCGCATGCCAGGAGTGGCTTTGTTGAAGAAGTCCTCTGGGACAAAGAGAGTACAGGGATCATAGTCGGGGTCTGTCTGTTTCCGTCTCTTGGCATCTTTTCTTTTGCCATCCTGAAGCCAGTCCAATTTTTCGTGGTCCCAGACTGTGGCGCCACTGCCAGCAGCTCCCCCAGAACTTGTCTGGCTTTCGAAAGTCTCTGGAGCAGAAAAGGCCGACAGCCTGGACCTGGTATCCACAGACACGGACGGGGATCTCTTTGGCGTCTCGGAGGAACTGCCCATCTTCGAGGCTCTTTCAGGCTCCCTCTTGCGCTTGACGGGTTTGACGGGGCTCTCCGGCTCGGACTCCGTTTCGGGTTCGCTGACCTCGTGTTCGTCCACCCCGCTGCTGCTGGCCTCGTCGCTGCTGGCCTCCGCCTCCTCGGGCCGGAACTCTTCGTCCGAGTTCTCGCTGTCCGACGCCACCGTGATCCGGCGCCTCTTGGTCTTCTGCTCAGACTCCTGACTCCTCCTCTTGGTCCTCCGGCTGGGCTTCACCTCCTCCTCATCGCTGTCTGATGATTTGTCCACCTAGGAAGTACATCAAAGTCTTTAATGTGACCTTTCCCCTACCAATTTTGCAAAAACAAAATTATTTCCATAGTGTTTCACTTATCTGGGGGGTATTTAACCAAAAAAAATGGTTAAATGGTTTGATGGTTTGGGCACAAGCCATTTTCATCATCGGACGTAAAAGGATTCTTTTTGCAACTTCCTTCCTTCACCTTTAAATACCTGCCTTGTTGCTCTGGTAAGGTGTGGCCTTTTACATCTCAGAGCAAATAAACAAATGACATTTCAAGAAAATAGTAATGGGTACTACATCAACTCCAGCCTACACAAACAGAGCAGCTCACCTCCATCTCTTCCTCGTCTTCATCGTCAGAGGGCTCTGTGCACACCGCAAGCTGCAATCTCTTCCCTGGGTCGTCTTTCATGGCACTGTCTGCCATCTCCATCGCCCTCCGGATCACCGGCTTCCCACTGAAGAACGTGCCACCCACCTTTGCATCACTGGAGTCTGAGCCTGAAGCAGGGAACAGGATCTTGAGCAGACTCAGGAGCATGGCAGTACATGACAGAATATGTACTGGACATTTTAAACAGAAACAGTCCGACAGAAACAGAGAAAAAAAAACGTGTACTTACAAGCTAAACTATATAAAAACACTACAAGCTATGTTATACTATCAGAATTCAAATGCATGTTTAACTATCCAAACTAATATTTTTTTGCTTTGGGTAGTGGGTTTTTCATTGAATTGCAAAGGCGGATTCAATGTTTTTGATTGAAAGCAAGCGTGGGCGTCCTCACCCTCATACTCCCGGATGTACTTTGTGCTGACCCAGCCCCTGCTGGGGGGCTCGTCGAAGAACTGCACGTGCAGGCGCTGCGCCTGGCCTCGTCCCCGCAGCTGCTCCCCGCTCACAGGGTGGGGGTACACCAGGCACGGCCACCAGGGGTGCCCCTCCAGCTTCGCCCATACCAGAGCCCCCGCGCGGAACTGGCACGACTCACTGCAATAATAAGACGTCTTACACTCGTGCAGCGTTTTCCTGGACACTCCTCTCACAACACTTTACAGGTAATGGGGATCCCCTCCACCACCACCTGGATGATGCGCCAGTACACTCACCTATCAGTGGGGAGGAGAACGGAGTGATGAAGCCAGTTCAGAGATGGGGATCATTAGGAGGCCATGATTGGTAAAGGCCAGGACGCTGGGGTAACACCACTACTCTTTTCAAGAAATGCCCCAAGATTTTTAATGACCAGAGAGTCGGGCCCTCAGTTTTATGCATCATCCAAAGGATGGGGCCTATAGTTGTCCCCGTTACTATACTGGGGCATCAGGACCCACACAGACTGCAGGGTGAGCGCAGCCTACTGGCCCCACTAACACCTTTTCCAGTTTCCCCCCCCTCTCAGGAGGTCTCCCATACAGGTACTGGCCAGGCTCACACCTGCTGAGCTTGACTGGGTTGCCAGTTGTGAGTTGTGGTGATATGGCTGCTGGCAGCAAGAACAAAACAGCCACAGGCAGGCTCACAGACATGGGACTTTACAACATAATGACTTAGGAACAGTCAAGGTCCTCAAATGCCTCTAGTGTCACACTGTTAGTTCTTCTGGGTTCAATAACTGTCACATACAACTGATTCAAATGGCAGTGGCTTTAATATTTTATTAAAGCCTAAACACTTTACAGGAACATACTCTTCCCTTCTCTGCCACAGTACCTGAGCCCCTGACCCCTTATCAACAGCAACAGTTCAGCCTTGAAGGAACACATTGTAATCCAACACCACAAAAAGTACCTCTAACCTCTGTAGTTCTTTTCCTTTCCGAAATCTCAAGATGAAGGTAACTCTTTTGAACTCGGGAGAGCTGCCCCAATTTTAGACCTTGTTCACATAACATCTTTAAAGACGCTATTATTCACTGGGCATTTTCTCTGCTCCTCAGTTTATTTTGATTCACAGATTAAGGATACCACCTTGTATTCGGTTAGGATATTGGGAGTAGGGATGCGGATACCTACTGAGGATTTGGCACTTGAAAACACTGAATACAGATCATCTAGAGCAGATTTATTTTTTATTTATCCAATGTACGAATGTCACTGCACATCTCATCGGTTAAACAATGCATGCATTTCAATTGTAAACTCCGAACTGGACTGCGCGGACTTCCTCCACCGCGCCCTTTCTTCCAGCACAGTTACCGACTTTATTGCACACGCTGGAAATTACAGCCCCCAGACACAAATTCTCCTCTGGGAGAGCAGTAGAGCCCGGATTGCGATTACAGGCAAGTCCCAACAGGCGTGCCAGAACATGGCGGGAGACGTGAACGTCTACGCAGCAAGAGAAGCCATCCACACTTCAGGAAGTTACACTGATTTACTGTAGGGACAGAGCACGCCAATCAAGCCAGATTTCTGCAGCTGCCCTCAGTGGGGCGGTTGTACTCAACTAGCATTACAAGGTTTCCCGCCATATTCTGGACCATAGTCTTTTGCGCTCAGGACATGAGATTTTACAGGACGTTACTGACGATCAGTAACGGAATGATGGTAATCAGCACCGTTGAAATTGTACATGTGCCAAGTTTAAAAAGAATAACTCTCTTACGAGGCACGTATGCGGTTGTTTGAAAGAACAGGACAGCACACACAAACTAATACTACAACGCTGTGAAGGACTTCAGATGATCTTCACTTATTCTCACTGTAATTATTATTATCCCCCCCCCTCAATGACAAAGCACAACACAACCAAATATTGCTTGTAAACACCAGCAAATATTATTAACAGTAGAAAGAAAAGTTGGATATTCACCTTTCTTTAACTGCAGGCTTTTTCTCTGCAAAAAGCTTACTGACCCCAGCTTTCACTGTTGTTTTGCTGGACTTCGCCGGGGCTTTCTTGCTGCTTGCAGAACTTGCTTGTTTCGCTTCTTCTTTGGGGGAAGTGTTAGATTTGCGCACCGCAGACGGTAGATCCGCTTCAACAGGAGACGCGTTAGTCTTCTGCTTACTGGAAATAGGTGGTGACTTAGTAAAGAACTTGAAAATATTGCTCTGCTTGGCCATGCTAGCTTATTGTTGGCTTGTTACTAGGAGTCTCTGAATCAAACCTACTATTACAAATCTAGACTTGCATCCCTGACGCTATCTATCCGCCTCTCCGCTCCACCGAGGGTCAAATGGAGTATTGGCGCTCGCGGGAAATACCCAAGGAGGAAGGTAAAGGGTCACAAGGAGGAGGTGTCTAGTCAGAACGCAGCCAATGGGAGGGCGCGCTGCTTGCGTAGGCCTGTTTCCAGCGAATGACGAATCGAGTGTTGTGATCAGCGCGGCGAGCACATGGCTGCGGAGTCAGTGCTGACTCAGCTACCAAACACATGGAGCGGTGCACTGGTTAGGAGCTAGGGAGAGTACTAGCATAGCACCTAGAGGCCCAGTGTGTATCAGTATCATTTACTATTCGTAGTTCTCACTGCTACTTGAAAACTGCTCATTGTAAAATGGGTTTTAGTGTTCGCTAGGCGGGATAGTGTTCTGGCCGATTCTGCCGCCCGTCGGTAAGCACTATTATGTGCGCTGTCATGAAACTGATTTGTTAACAATTGATATAATTCATATCAATTATAAAATATAAATTAAGGGATCAACAAGTCATCAATATAATTTAAAAAAATATCATCGTGAAACTAGAATGTCTATCTTCCTATGCCCTGTAGTCTACAGTCTACACATTTGGATATACAGTAGTAGAAGCATTTCAGATTATTTATAATTTATGATTATAGTGTCTCATTGGGTATTGATTTATTGCTAAACATTCAAATTTGTGCTTACATTGTGATATGAATATGACCCTCAGTGCGTTGCTTTAGAGCATCTGTGTAGGCCTGAGGTTTTCAGCCAGGAGTCCCAGAAAGCAATGCGAGACTTTAGCACTGCAGCCAGTGTAAAAGCAGCACGCTAGCCCAGGAACTATCTTGACAGAGCAGGCAGCTTGAGGTCTTTTCTACATATATTTTGTTATATGTAGTAAAATATAGCAGGACTGATAATCATAGCTGTAGACCTCAATTTGTTTGTTTTTTTAAATGGGTATGCATTATTCTTGATGGGGAATTCTTGTGGAGGGTTCACCCTGGCTGGAAAATACCCCTGAAATCTGCTGACTGAAGTCTTGCAAACTTTTTTTTCAGCAGCAGAGGGAGCCAAAATCCATCTGAAGAGCCGAGAAGGGGTTAGTGGAGGGAGTCTTTGCATAGGTGTTAAATCCTCCATCAACTGGATCCAGGTAACATCCCTAAAATGAACTTCCTCTCAGACCCCAGTGCTGTACTTCGAAACCATTGTTTTATACGAGTGTCATACATTTTGGTAATGTTATATGATGTGCATTGTTTCAACCTACTGCTGCTGTTTTGATAAGTTAAAAAAATAAAAATCTTCCCCTTTATTTTATGCTTTACCAGGATAAAAAGTGTATCCAAGTGTAATAAAACTACCATTAATTCATGATATCCAATAGTATGGTAAAGTAATTATAATTAATAAGACCTGTTTGCTTTAGGATAGTATTTTACATCCCAATGTACCAAATAGTGCATATAGTTCTGGTCTCTACATTATAAAAGAGCTGAACAACCGATGGAAAACAATCACTAGAGATCATTCCAAGGTTAAGATATGAAGGAACATATATTTTTCCTCCTCAGTGAACGACATTGAGAAATGGAATGTAGGATTACTGAGTCACAGTAATCCTGTATTCCTTTTCTCTATCATCAATAATATTCCAAAACCAGCTATTAATTTTGCTTTGCTCCTGAACAATTTATCACATTCATTTAACAAAGTTGATCTCACCTCTTGACAACAATGCAGTCATGACAGCTACATTCTCTTACTCTTTAATAGATTGGAATTTCTCTAATTTGGCTGCTATCGATGCTGGTACTAGCCTTTAAATGATCAAGATTAGAGTACGTGAACACTTTACTTACTAAGGTGTTTTTTAGGAATATTGGTATATTTGTGATTCTGTTACCTTTCAAACTGGCTGTGAATCTTTATAGCCCATCACTCTGTCTTATTTATAAGCTAACGCCTAGCTCCCTCTCTGGTGGGCTGCTGACATTAGTTCCCGATGGAGCTAGCTAGCCCTTGCAGTAAACTTTCATATCAATATTGTTTGTAAGATGTTTTCTGTGCCTTCTGGGATGGCATGTCAGATGTTGAAGCTGTTTGAAAGTGGCAGTAAATTGCTGTCAGAGGAGAATGTCAACGGGAGTCTTTTATCTCCAGCATAAAGAGAGTCCATTTTCATTCTTTACCAGATTCCTGTTGCTTGGCTCGTAGCCAGAATAAAAGACTGATGGGCGTGTGAGAAACTGGGAGAATGAAAAAAAAATGCCTTAAGGTCAAAAGTAAGGACAAAAAATGGAAAGAAGGATTCCAGTCCTGATTCTAAGAGAAACTGGGCTTGTCATGTGCAGGAATGTTTTCTTCACTACTGTGCAAATTGAATGCTGTTCAGTTTACATGGATGGGAAAGATATGTTGAATTCACTTGTAGCAGGAAATGTATCTTAGTCTTTATCTTAATCTACTTATAAGATAAAGCAAGCTCAATCAAAGAACTGTTGCAAACATTTGAAAGTTTACAAAGTTTTTGACTGCAGAGTTTGGTTATGTTAGAGCAAAATAGCCCCAGTGTTAAACATGCTATGATGTCACCTTTCTGATGTTTAAAAATGTTGCATTAGAAAACAAAATGACACAAAAAATTGAAAGAGCTGAACAGTTGATCATGGATTAAATCAAAGTTATTTAAGAATAATAATGGCAACTGTATGAATATTATATTGTTAAATGATAATGAGAACCTATATAGGACTAACTGGTTACTGAAAATGGATAGATGGGTGTAAATGTACACACGCATCTTAATTTTATAACAATGTGATATTTGTTTATTTATATAGTGTTTTATTATATTGCATTGTACTGTGAAAGTGTGTTTACTCTGAATCCGAATAAAACCTGACACCACTTGGAGCACAGTCCCAGTGTATCCAGTAGATGCTGCTAGTGATACATACAAAACTGTATGCTGAAATCTGCTGCATTTTTGGAACTTCAAGGTAGTAGTAACAATAATAATTAATAATTGCTTACACTTATATAGCACTTTTCTGGACACTCCACTCAAAGCACTTTACAAGTAATGGGGATCCCCTCCACCACCACCAATGTGCAGCATCCACCTGGCAGCCATAGTGCACCAGAACGCTCACCACACATCAGCTATTAGTGGGAAGGAGAACTGAGTTATGAAGCCAATTCAAAGATGGGGATTATTAGGAGGCCATGAGTGATAAGGGGCTTTTTTTTTACAGTATAGTGTCCCCGTCACTATACTGGGGCATTAGGACCCACACAGACCACAGATTGAGTGCCACCTGCTGGACTCACTAACACCTCTTCCAGCAGCAACCTTAGTTTTTCCCAGGAGGTCTCCCATCCAGGTACTGACCAGGCTCACACCTGCTGAGCTGCCAGTTGTGAGTTGCAGGGTTGATAGCATGCATGGATGGAGGGACATCGTGGACAGGTGGTATACCCTGTTGTTTGTACTATCATTGACCCCAGCAATTAAGTCCTTGTTGTCCCTTAATTATTTGTACCAGAATTGTTTGTTGCTGTACATTGTGCAAAATGTTCTATAGCAAATTAATTTGATCAGCACCTGTATTTATAGCAGAGGTATTGAGCTCCTAGAGCCACAGGTATTTTTAGTTGTCACTGATCTCTTAATTCTATATTAAGAGATAAGATAAGATAAGATCACTTTATTAGCCATATACAATTTCTTGCATTAGGAATTAATCTTTTCGCAGACCCCAGCTTTCTCTCCATGAGACACACAGACACACAGACAGGGAGATAGCCTGGGGTCAGAGCGCAGGGTCTGCCTTTGTACAGCGCCCCTGGAGCAGTTGGGGTTAAGGGCCTTGCTCAGGGGCCCAACAGAGAAGGATTCCTCTGCCGGCCACGGGATTTGAACCGGCAAGATCCTTAGCCACAGTGCCACCGCTCCGCCCCCCTGTTAAGTTAATAATGAGACCGATATTATTGGTCTCATTATTAACTTATGAATAAATTAATTTCCCTTTCTAGGTTAAAGGCAGTATAAAACCTGTTGGACAGCATCGCCCAAGAGCTGTAGTTCATGACCCATGATTTTTCTCTTTTTTAAATTACTTTGTAAGACTGATGGTTTGTACGAACCTTAAGTTATATCGGCAAAATGGTTATGCCAGAAACAGAGCTAATTATGATACCTTCTGTTTACTCAGGTGAGGAAACAAATACATTAGTGCCACTAGTCAGTATCTGGGGTTCCAGGAGGCAATCAAGCAAAACAATTAGAAATGTGCTTTAGCCAAGAGTTTTAATACAAATGTAGTCTTCCTACACTGCCATCAGTTACATTGCAAAATGCCCCGATGTCTGTTTCTGTCAGAAGCATTCTCTGCTGTCATGGAAGCACATCAAAATCTATCCAATAAGGGTTCTACTCATAAGGCTGCCTATTCGGAGAGCACTGCAGATTCCTGGTGAAATTAACTTACATTATTGCAGACAGCATGATGGCAAAGTGTTTAGCATTACCAAAAACTGGCCTGGAAAAATTGGCCCTGGTGTAAATGTGTGCATGGCTGTAAGGTCATCTCAGGATAACCACTTTATGAACTCTGGGGGTTACAGCAGCCTTAACAGAACCCCAGTGGGCACCAGGTTTATTAGCTCAAGCTTGAGGTCTGTTTTAGTTTTGCTCAAAATGCTTCATGTTCATGTTTAATATTCTGAAGAGTCATACGCAGCACTCAAGATGTAGCACCAGGCACTGGCTGATTAAATCTGACAGATAACTGCATTGACTGCTTTACCTCTGCACTGGGAACTGAGTACCCAGCAGGAAACTCAGTAACAACAATATTTTACTCCGTACAACTTGTCAACATCAGTTATAATAGTCATTAACTTGTGTTTGTTATACAGTAGTTGCATATAAGCACAGTGTTTTGCATGTATATTGATACTTTTGACATCTTTTCCAAATCACATTGTAGAAGGCAGCGCTCAGATCTGTGCAGGTGATGACGTTGTGGTCTACCTTAGTGTATCTGCCATTCCTGTTTGTAAATTAGAAAAATTTAAGTTGACAGATTGTTGCACTAAAGTTTCAAGCCTGTTCTTTATTTTGTCAACGAGTGCCTGTTTAATGTTTGTTCCATAGGTCACAGGTGGATGTGTATTCTGTATATGTTGTGTCAATGTTGTGTCTTTAAATGTAAATATTTTCAAGATTGGGAAAGGGACTCTCCCCTCAGCTAAAGAACATTTAAGTGTTAACTCTTTCACTGGCTGCAACAAATGGCATGTTTTGTTACTTGAAAGATCAGTTGAAACTTTTCTTTGCGTTACATATTAGGGCAGTTTGGTAATGGGAGGATTGCACTGATGGCTCCTTTCAGTCCCTGTTTAAAGCTGCTAATAACCATTAAAGAGGCTAGAGTAATTAAACTCTTTCATTGTATTTAGCAAGGGTGTACAGTATGATTCTAATAGGAGTTTGTAATGAAGGTATGTGGATTCTTGTACAATGAGCAGACCATCAGTGCAGTTAGACTCAGCTTGACATTTCAGCATCTTCCTCTTTTTCTCAGGCTATACTCTTTACATAAAGAGAACGAGCAAATTGGTATTTATATGCTTTAAGCAGGAGTTAAAAATGTAAGTTTTCAAATAGATCCTGTTTTTGAAATTAAGGTGACATTTTCAGTTTGGCTGGTAGCTTGGAAGTCACTCACTGATTCTGTCCATACTTCATTGAACTCAAGCAGTTTTATAAGGCTGGTTCCAAAACATTTCAATAGCTGTTTTAATCAAGATCTGACTTTAATTTTGCTGAATCATCTTCCAGTATTTTTTAAACATTTAAATAATTCCTGAGGTCTAAAATGATCACAGCAGTGATGCGAACTCACTTTCAAAGCCCCGGCGAAAGGGTGTGAGGTGCTGAGCTGTGCTATTGACTAGGATGAATAATATTTTAGCACATCAAGCGTTATGATCTCTTCTCATTATAGCTGTCTAAAAGCAGCAACAAACTAAAATAAAGGAAAGGAAAAATCAAAATGGTTAAACAGATTTTCATTTTTAACTTGTTTATAATTCTAAAAAGCTATTTTGAATGTGAATTTACCTCAATCATTTTCTTAAACAACAAATGTATTTTTCTTCCTTAAGGACTGTTTCAGCTTTGAAATTGTGTGATGAAATCGATATTAACAACTAGCACAATCTTTATTTTACCCATTTACTCAGTTTCTGTTGGTTGTTTTCTCATGCTACATGAGTGGCAGATTTAGAATACTGTTTGTGTACATGAGTATATTGCACACTTTGCCATTGGGTATTGGAAAGAGATTATGAAGACACTGCTGAGGACACACAATGAAACTAAGAATCTCTCTAGAGAGAATTTTCAGCCTGGTTTTGATACTGAATCCTGTAATAACTAAAAGTGACTTTCATCCCTAGGAAAAAAGCCTTGTGTTGTCATTGCTGTGATTGTGTTTTTTGCAAGTGTCATGAAAGCCTTTTTATGATTATGCAAATATAGCTGGTGAGGTCGTGGACTGTGTGCCTCTTCTTAGGTGCAGCGTAGCTGGAGTGAACAGGAGCCAGCCAGGCTGTGGCACAGAGAGAGGGTGATGAAGCACTCTGAAACACTGTCAGCCCCAGCAGAGTTTTACAATCTTGCTAGAAGGGTATGTGCTGAAACCACTGAAGACCATTGTGCTGTTGTGTCCGTTGTGCTCGTTACACCCACGTCTGTTCTATTTTTGCACTGTACCGTGGCAAGACAACAAGGGCCTTGTTATAAAGAAAAGTCAGTCTAATCAGTATAGAATGTCATACAGTTAAATATAAAATTAGTTGCTAAGCTCCACTGGGCCTCAAATGCAGTTTCTCAGAAGTCAACAGAAGAGATTTGATATATAATCCCTTAAAACATTACAATCCCTTAAAATGTAGGCTATGGAAATAATTAGCACAGCATCAACTGCCTTATCTTAGGTGCACACCAGCAACTCTTAAGGAGCATCTGAAGATCTGATGCCTCTAAAGGGACAATTGATAGGAAAGAAGAAGCAGAAATTGAGGAGGTGTTGGGAAGTGTTAGAGATACATTTGGAAGCCGCTGGAAAAATCTTTTGGAAAAGATTTATATATTCTTAAATTAAGATTTTAACAAGCAGGAACATTTAGTTCACTAAAAATCAGCTCAATTATCGTGCTCCTGAACATACATGTGCCATATATGAACAGAAAAGATGCAAAATGTTGTTGCCAAACAAGTGTCCATTGAAGTAGTCAGGCCTACTAAATGAGATGTAATTCCCTTTCTACTTCAATTCTTTCAGCATAGTTTTGATGCCAATTCCATCAAGCCTTTTTTCTTTAATTTCCAGCTTTTTAATGTTTAATTCCACCCATGCTATTATTCAGTTTCTTGCCACTTTCTCCATTCTTAATCTAGTCCTACTTATAGTCCATAAAATTTCATAATTCTGCATTAAAAGAGAAGGAACCTAACACCTGTTATCATTTTTTATTTCCACTTTTAATAGCAGTTATGTTTATTTATATTAATGACAGTATGATGTGAAAACCATAGGCTATGTTGTAAGTACTGTGGAGTGTATTGCCTCAGACCAAAAGCATCCAGCTATGCATATAGCTATAAAGACCCCTTTCTACTCAAGGCATGACTCAAGGCATGGAGGTGCTCCCAGGGGCTGATGATATTTCAAAGTCTAATAGCTCTTCAAAAGTGGAGTGTAATATCTGTGCTGACAGGAGACTAAATCACTAAAGCAGAGTCAAGGTGCAAGTTCTTGAGCAGTTGCATTCATTTAGAATAACGAGTCCCTTTAAAATTCATGAGATCTAAGATGGACCTAGGAGAAGTGGTTAGGGTCTTCGCTCACATCTGTTTGTGGGGTCAAGATCCAGGTAGGACACAGGAGTAGGAAGTGCTGCCAGTGTTGTAGATAATAATGATAATGAACTGAAGTTGCAGGACAATTTTTTGAAAAGCACCACTTAAATTTCTATTTCTATTCTAACTTAATATCATAAAATACAACTTAAGGTGTCAATGGAGTTCAAACCTACCTGAAATATTAAAGTAACGGCTGTTAGGATGAGGACTTTAAACATACTAGGTATGTACACAATGTTTCAATTCTGTGATATTGGCAGAATGCCTATGTAGGTCCATGTTGAGCACCCTGTATACTGTAGTCATCTAATAGAGATTTTTGTCATTATTATATGCATGCATGCTTCTGTATAACATAAGAACTATTAGAATTATTCTTCTGCATTTAACCTAGTTTAAGTATCTATTGATATATTTAGTCCTATTCAATTTTATCAAACCTTACTGTAAATATTTCAAAATCCTTCATCTATTTTAACGAGTCTCTACAGCCATTTGTCTTCAATTTTTGCTGTAACTGGAGCTCAGAAAGTATAGCATTATTTGAAAAACTGTTCCCAAACTCACAAGCATTACAGAGGCTACAGCTCACCTTAGTCCTTAGGCTCATGAATACAGTAAGGATGTACTGTACTGTATTCAAAAAGTGACTTTATAAAAATAATATCACATACTGTAATACTACAGTAATTTACTAAAAATGAAATAATCATAATATTATTAATTAAAATAAGTGCATTGTCTTGTATCTTTTCACATTATATATTACATGTGTATACTGAATGTACTGTATACAAATATTTATCTGTATTCTATAACTATAAACAGTACAGTATCTTGTACTCCCAATACACTGAATTAATGGAGATGGATGAGACGTTAGGAAGTTGAATACTGTACAGATAAACATAGTGATGACAGATTATTCACAAGATCAGATTAAATGTACTTTATATGAACCCCTTTTGCACACTGTATTCATTTCAAACCTAATTTCAAAATGTATTTTGAAAATAATTAAATAATAAATAAAATGTAATCTGGTCTTCTCTTATAAAGGCACAAAAGAAACTCAACACTCAAGCCTGTTTGGTGTAGGCAAACATTTTAAGCATATTTTTAAAACAAAACCACAGAAAATTGGAGTACAAATACAGCTAACAAATCTTGATGTTTTCAGCTTGAAGCAAGATACTGTGCACTGTTGAAATGAGAATATTAAAAAAGTCAGTATCAGATATGACCTCAGTGAGGATTAGTGCAATCCTGCCAGTGTTAAATGATAGACCTGATCATTTTCTGGATACAACTGTAGGCTGTTGTACCACTTATCCTGTGCAGCTGCAGCCAGCTGGAGAAGGTTGGTCAGTCATAGTTTTTTCCTGCTGATAACAGGAGAATTGGTCTCACAGATGTTGTTTTGGACAACAAAACTGAAGCTTTCCAGGGCAAGAACTCGTTTCCTGGTTTCATGGAAATGGAAAATGATATTAGTATTATCATGCCTGCTTTTGTTGTTTATTCATTTGATCCATAGTCTTTTCCATTGCGAATTATGGGCTGATTAATGTTGGGAAAACTGCATTTAATACTGCACAGTTCAGGAGACAATAGAAACAGTACAGTGCAGTACAAAAAACAGCTCCTGTGAGGAGTGGATTACAGTCTGGAACACAGAAGGGTCAAGAATATGCAGACAGGAGCTGAGAGGGAATGCAGTTCTGGCATTTGTGCAGCAAGTCTTTTATTAGCAGGAAAAAGCTACAGTCCCTCTGTAAATCATTTTTGCAGGAACCGAGTGACAAAATCAAATAATGAACTCGGCTTCATCTTTGAAATGCTGTGAAGAAATCGATGAGAAAATCAAACATGCTAAGTCATCCTGTTTGTTTCTTAATGCTCATGCTTTTCGTTTTCAAACTTAGATTCCTCTTTGTGTGATGAGTTAGGAGTCAAAATCCTGCAAAATGCAGCATGTCTGTGGCCTGAGGTATAACCAAATAACTTTGCAAAATGAGAAAAATGCATCCTGATATTAAGCTATATTTTTATTCATGAACAAATTTAATTCAAGTGTATATCAGAAAAGGAACAATGCTAATTTTTCCTTTCTGTTTTACTGGTTTGCTCTGCATATTCCAGAGTAATTAGCTGTGAATGTTTCATCATTAAGTCAAAACAGCCAATATTTTTGAAGAGAAAAATAACCAACCACAGAAAAGATCAGGAATCCTTCTGCAGCTATGAGTGCAGAATAAATTGGAAATTATTAATTCATTGTAGTTAAGGGTTTAGTCAATTTCTTTGTCAGCTCCCCTTACCCCCAAATAAAACAGATTTTTTTTTTGTTTTAAGAAAAGTTGGGTTCAAGATTACAGTATAGATAAATACAGTAGATTGTGGGTCTGGATTACCGTAAAGCACATTTACCCTGAAAAGAATTACAATGAGACTCAGCCTGACAGAGGCAAAGTTTGTGACATTTCAAAACGTTTTGCTGTTTTTAAACCTGAACTCAGACATGCTGCTTTGCTGCTTTGGAAATTTCTGTGTTATTCATGCTTTGACACCAAATTGCAGAAAAACATATGTGCTTAGATTAAATGAATAAATGTAAAAATTTGGAGTGTTGTCTAATATACAAGAACAAGCCTGGTGTGGGAGAAACAGACACTTAGCACTGCATTTCTAATAGACTGTAAAGAATGAATTTCAAGCTGTTATTTCATAAGAATATAGCCACTTATACATCAGAAACAGTTATGATTGTTGTTTAGTGTTTGTAAATGCACTAAAAAACATTGTTAGATGTCAATTAGCCTGCATCTTTATGAGCATTTTTCCCAATATTTAATTCTCTTGTTTCAATTGGGGCTTTCATGTGCTTAACCACAACATTGTGTTGCCCTTGCTATTATTGTGAGGTCTTGGCAACACACTTTACTAACTATTGCTGCTGAGTAATTGGCAAGGTTATTTATCCTGCTGTTGAACACAGGTTTGTTAGGGATAAGTCTAACTGTAAGAAAAAAATTCTGATCTGTATGGAAGGCAAAAAAACAAGCAGTGTTGTTTCTTTTTCATTCTAATGGAAGTTAAACCAAAACCTTTGGAATATTGAAATTCCCATGAGATTATGCTGTCCTGAAGATACTACTTTTCACCCCTCAAATATTAACTTCAGTTCTGATCTTCAGTTTAGCTTATTCTTTGCTGTTAAATACACATTTGGATTTTCGCTTATGGTATTTGAATCTGTTTAATCATCTGTCTGAACATTTAGGCTATTAGGACTGCTTAAAAGATGTGAGAAACAGCTTTGGTAGTATTTTACACCATTCCTGGTTTTTACATGATGAAATATATATTAGTTACTCAATTGAATTAAAAACAACTTAGGTCCACCTTTTCTAAAATCCCAAAACAAAGATCCTCCATAAATATATATTTATTGATTTGTTGATGTGATTTGTTCTTTCTAATTCTTCTCTGTGCAGTGCTTTTGATATCCAAATTGTAAGTATAAAGTATAATGAGTATGAAAATTAATTCTGCTTTTGTCCCATCACAATGCTAAAGGAAGTGGAATTGTCTTGATTCTGACAGTCCTGCTTCCTGTAGCATTGTAATTGAACTGCAGCTAATTTGTATGTTCTTAACACACATCCTACAATGGAAGCGCATTTATGAATGGAGCTGAGTAAGATCATATCAAAATTGCAGAATCAACATTTAGCCTACAGGCATGGGATTGGTTTGCTACATTTGGTGTGTAGATGCTTCTCAGTGTGTTTCTCCCACTCAGAGTCTGTTTTGCCCCAGTGCACAGTGTGCTACAGGGATAGGGAGTAGGGTAAAGGTTGTCCTCACTCAGTTCTTTGATCATTTTGATTGCTCATGTCCTGTGGTTCAGACTAGAGAACTGTGAGCATTATCTTGTTAGCTGTTTGGTATCCGCTCTCAAAGTGGATATAATCACATGATTCACATCCCTCATCATTTGTGTAGTTTATGAGCAATATGATAAGGCAGGGAAATGTGTGACAAATCATTGTGTATTCTGTGGAAATACATAAAAATTACGAACTTTGCAGGAGTAGCAACAAAAATGATCATTTTCTGTTACTGTTTTGCTGCCCTGTTTTCAGCACTTTTTAAAATTTTCTTCTGCAACAGCCCATCATCTGAAGAATATATTGAGTTCAGGTTTAAAGGTGGTAACACATCAATCAGCCAAACAGTAAACCGTAAAGACGATGGATTCTGCTCATGCTGTATATTTAAAAGTCTACGGACAGAAAATATATCCGGAACTAAAAAGGCTACACAGGCCATAACGAGGAATAACACTGGAGGATTGACTGGTTTTAAGGAGCTAGTCCTGCAGGGGAGAATTAAAGGATCAGGTTGAAAAGCTCTGGAACACAGCTTCTTTGGATCCCAGCACTGTGAAGTGAATAGAAGAATTGTCTAATTGACTCATCCTTGTTTAATGTTGCACTCACACAATTTAGAAGCCGATTCAGGTTCAATTAATTACATCTTCCTCAAGAAAGCCATTTTGCTTTAGCAGCTATCTCTTTATTGAAAAGAGGAAGACAACTGATAGACTGGCACGAAAATAAATACACAATTTGTAAGACGCTTGTCTGACTGACTTCCGTCTGTTTGAAGACACAGGAAAGCAAACAAAAAAAAACAGGATTTGACTGATTTACTTGTAAAGAGTATGGTCCTGCATAGGATAATTTTCTCAATTTAAAAGCAGGCCAGTTTGTTTTACAGAATGACAGATTTTTTTAAAGCATGTGCATTGTATTAATATAATGTAATGACAAATGAAGATCATTTGTTATACCTCTTGTTGGGGTCAAACCTTTTGTTTTGGTTGTACTCGTGTTTTTACCAGGGTAGATGATCTGATCTGGTTGGCTATGTGTGAGGTAACAGTTTCGATAGAAATTATTTTAGTCATCCTGTTGATTTAACATGAACTCTGGCTTCAGCAATCAACCTGTCAGTCAACCGGTCAAGTGCACGGTCACCATTGTAGAAGTAATATTGTTGGTATATTACTGCTTAACTCAGCGGTTCCCGACCCTGGTCCTGGTGACCACACACCTGCTGGCTTTCATTCCAGCCCACCTTCATCAGGCCACTGAAGCCTGACTTGATCGAAGAAGCTGCTTCAATTTAATATTTGCATTTTATTTCTAGTCAGAACTTTGGGATTTTAATTCACTTTAAAAAATACAACGGTTAAAGCACCAGCTCAAACAGTTCAAATCTTATTCTGAAGTCAATGAAGGGTTTGATTGTGTAACTGAGGGCTCAGCTGGAACAAAAGCAACAGGTGTGTAGGCCACCAGCACCGATTGGGAATCTCTGGCTTACACATTGTAAAGACCACATTGCATATTACTGCTCTGTATTTCTTCCTCTAAAAATGTAGATCCATTGGGTTTTCGTTCATGCACAGTTTTTTTTTAATTTAGCTCACAGCAGGACTAATAGTACATGGCTAATATCAATTTCAAAATTGCCAATATATTAGTTTGCCCTTGAACAAACTGGCATCTTCTCTCAAATTTACAAATCTTCCATCTTTTCTCAAAAAGATGCAGGTCGTACTTCTCTTTCAAACGGAACTTGCAAAAAAAACAATTTTATCTCTTGTGGCTATAAATAAATGGCTGAATGATTTGGCTGAGTAAATCACTCTTGGAAACCTGCAGGAGAAAATATGATGTGTCAGGCTGAGCTTTAGAGAAACGCTGCAGTGCTGATGAAACAGGCGTCTTCAGCCTAATCTAAATTATCATCATATATTTAATTTTTAAAAAACAATCTTTGTTTTTTCATTGGGAATTTCCCACCCCACAGATTGAAGTAAGTATATTTTCTTTAGCAGTTATACATAATTTAAAACCCCGGTAATAAGACTCGAGATAATTATTTAATTTCATGCTTATACTATCTGGTTAGATACATTTTGTTAAGTATTTTAAGGTAATAACACCATTTAAATTGTTTATGTGGTTCTTAAATAACACAGAAAACTGCCATTTTTGTGTCTGTATATTTTTTGACACTTAATTTTATTTGATGTTTCTCATTTATTATTTAAAAATCAAATACCACAAGGCTTTCCTTGGCCTCAACAAAGTAATTTATGGAGGAAACAAAGCCAAAGCACCAGTTTCAAAAGAAACCTTCACAGATAGCAGTTTTGATTGTTGGGGCCGAGTTATAACTTAGTCATGAGCAGAAATATAGTACAGCTCAGAATCTAATTTGTATTCTGTCCCATTTGTGACTCAATTGCTCTTCACCTTCCTAAAGCAGCCTTGCTCTTTGCTTGGCATTAAATGTAATGTGAGCAGGGAAGTGAGGACTGGAGCTGTGCTGATGGATGGCAGACAGAAGCCTTTCTCCATTTGCCTGATTGTCCCTCTTTTGCCACACTGCAGTCCTGACGTGTCTCCCTCATGCACACTCTGAGCTGTGTCACACAGACACTCCCCGCCTTCCCCATCGCTAGAGCCCATGTCATCTGCGTTTTTGCTGGCATAGCCCTTTTAAAACAAAGCACTTAAAGCAGATGATTAAAAAATACAGACTGGCCTCACTTCACTGTGATGTGGGTCATCAAGGACTTCATTTATTATATCTTTCAAGAAGACAGTCATTTACCTTAATTGCAAGCTTCTGTTTCTTAACCTTCCTGCATCACTTAAGTATATAGTGGATTACTCTAAATCTCATTAGAATATGATATTGGTTGTGGCTTGAACAAGGAAGTTCATGTTTAAGTGTGTTGCAATATTGTCAAATCCTGAATTAATGTGCCATTGTCGCATAAGGAGGGGTTGAGAGGAGGCTGAGAGTGCAGTGAATGAAGAGAGTTTAACCAGGTTAGGATTCTTACAAATGGTGAAATAGGGCAATTTAAAAGAGAGGTTTAGTTGTTTAAAGTTCTAGACCTCAATTTCCATGACGGTAAAGCTGGCTCCCTGCTCTGGTTCTGTTTCCACTCCCAGTAGCTTATATGGGGCTTATTTCTTGTTGAAATACTAGAGGGTAGTCCACTAGGACTTCAGCAAGTCCTTCTGATCCAGTACAAACTGTGGCTCTGCCTGGATTCCCGCAGAGAACAGTATACACCAGCTTGTGAATGCGGCAGAATATGAATATACTGGAAACCGTTGGATTCTGTTTTTTATTTCTGTGGATTAATGACATTTGCGCATGATTGGAAAAAGGACAGTGGGATAAAACAGTGAAATACACATTTAAAAAAAATTAAAGCTTATTTAACATCATAGGGAAAGCTGATAAATACTCAAAATAACAGGAAAGGTACTTACATAAGAGATACCAGTGCTATGTAGTATCACGGCTAATGATGTATTTCCAAAGACCGTTACTTTATGCTTTTGTCACAGTGGTACAAAATTAAGTATTGACCCTGTGTTTGATTAATACAGTATACTGTATGAAAGTACCTCTGAACTGAAAGGAACATGACATGGTGTGAAAAGATAAAGAGAAAAAGAATCACAGCATGTTCCTTTACTTGGCTTCTATCTAAAGGAACATTTTCCGAGACTAATGAAAAAGCAAAACAAGTTAAAGAAAAAACAACTCAGAGCAAGTCTGGTACGTTGTTTTTATAATCTGTCCTTCAATGAAAAATAGCTTGTGTATGTTTCACAAATTTGGGTTTTAAACCTTTTCTTACAACCAGAAGAAATCCACATTTAATGACACTTAGTCAAGGCCTGAAATGAAAATATCTTTATTGAGGAGGTGGAGATGTTTAAGGAAGTAGGAGATTGTGATATAGGGATATACGTTGGAGACATGCATACTATAAGCAATTCTAATACTATAAATAACTTCACCTACAGTACTATAAGTAAAGTGAAGAGCTTTGTGATGGGCTGTTAAGTACCTCAGGAGTCTCTACCATAGATAGGTCTGCACATGTGAGTCAGTGTTATTATGAACATTTTGAGTTTAAGTCCATTCTGAAAAGTAAAAAAGAAAAAAAATAGAATTTGGCTTTGGAGCCTTCTTGGGGCATGTCATAGTGAAACATTGTGTTTTTTCATTTTTACTTTTCAGCATGGAATTAACCTCTACTTGTTCCCATGCAGCTCCCCTCACAAACCTCTTCAGAGTATCTCATTATTCCAGACTCTGTTAATACCTTGTTGCTAAGAATATTCTTGATCACATTTCAGTCTGCCTGCTTTGCTAGTCTAACATCCATAATGAAGGACCATCCTCTGGTCAAGAGACGCAATCAGGGGTGGGATGCAGTAACTGAACCAAGTCCAAGCCTTAAAAGTTTGAAACCATACTTCAGAAATACATTTGCCTGACTCAAATATTCTAAATATACTGGTTGCAGCAACTGATATTTTTAGTTGATCATTTGATTCTTTTTAAGTACTGTATATCCAGTGTTTGTATTTTATAAATTAATGCACTTTCAGGTAACCGTGTATTGAATATTGCAAGGTATCTCTAGTTCAAGCAGCATCATTGCCTGTGAATGGAAAAAAAAATTATACTAAAGAATCAAGAAACAAGAAAGTTTATTTTAAAGGATTAACTGCAATTATCTATTTAATATTGCATATTTAGCCTTTTAAAACTCGTTAATTATGCTGTACTCTGGATTTTACTTTTAGATGTAGCAGCATTGATATTGAATAGTCGCCTCTGCATGTGTCCATTAGTTTATGTTCCTGGCTATCTGGAATCGTTAATGTAATGTAGCTTATTAACAAATGTAATTTAAACATTTTAGATTTAGATCTTATTGATATTAAAAGTACATTAATTAGAATGTGTTAAATGTAAAGTAAACTGTGAAACATATATAAAAGCACAGCTCCGTACATTTATAGTCTCATCTAAAGGTCCTTCCCAACATTCCAAAACATTTTCAGGAATATTTAATTATGAACACAACCTTTATCACCAAATTACTATGTATCTGCAGATGGTCACAAACTGATTTTAACAAGATCAATATCATGTAGTGGCTCAGTTATAACTGAAGAAGAATCAATGCTGGATGTCCATCCATTTATTGCCACATAAGTATGTACTGTAGGTGTAGGTCTACTGACATCTAAGATATTGCCAGACTGAAATATTTTAAAGGCTAACCCTTCCCCTTTTTCTGCAGTATATCACATAATAGCAACTATTATTCATAAATTCAATACAATAATAGTCAGCGTTTTCTGTGGTTCAGCGTGTATCAAACACTTTAGTCTTATTTACTTTGACCAGTCAATACTGCTGATGTTCAGAGAATTTACTTCATTTCATTTTGACATATGCTGTGGATTTGTTCCAGTGATGCCAATAACTGCTTCAAAGGCAAATTGTTACAGCGTTTCTGTTGTGCAGTTCCATGCAGGATATTTCATGTGACTGATAATCTGGCACTGTGTGTTGTAGCCAGTTTCTTAAGATTCTGAAAGCTTGCACTTAGAGGAAAATGTTGTTTTAACTTATTAAACTTCATCTTTGCATTTCCTTCATCCTACACATTGAGGTGAATAGTCATTTCCATGACTTCCTTTGTAGAATTGATTATAGATTTCTTTCAGTATTACATTTTAGAAAAAAAATCTCGCTCTGTACTCACACTCCATTGTGCATTAAAGCTTTCAGCTTTCCTGCAATCTGGATGTTGCCAAGCATGTGCTGTGTACAGTGCCAAGCAGACTACATTGCAAAAACTCCTAAAAAGACTTTCTGTTAAATAGGCTGGATTTCCTACCTGTTGTCTTTGTTATCCCTAATCTCCCTGCTTTAATTTCTTTTAATATGTGCAGAGATTTTGTTGAAATCCTTAAGGAAATGTATTGCAAACTTTGCTGCAATGCCAATATATTGATGCTAGTAATTGTAGAGGAAGAGAGTGAAAATGTGTATTACCTGACTTGAAGGAATGTGCTATTCTGACAGGTTAAACAAACTGAATCATTTTAGTTTTGAAAGAGAAGACTATGAGGTGACATGATTTAATGTCTTCATCGACATTGACCAAATCAGCCTAATGGAGTTCTTCTGAACCAGCAGGGAAACATAAAGCAGAGGACAGAGCTGGAAACTACGCCCTGGCGTCTGTCAAGAAGTGGCTGAATAAGATCCTTGGGTCACCTAGCTACTAGCAACCAAACAAGCTGAGTTGGCTGACCACACTCCTCTTGTTTGTAAAATTTCTTATATTCTGATATTCCATATCATGATGATATTAAGACCTCTAAGCCTTCTATGGAATTGTCATGCTTTTTATGTTCTCTTTTAATATACTACCAAAAAGGTGAGTTGTTTGATGTTTTTTGATTGTTTAATCTGCTTTGAAATTCTCAGGTTCTCTGTTGATAACTGCCAGTGGAATACATGTGCTCTCCTTGAACATCAGTACCAGTCTTAGGGGAACATGAAAGGTCTTTCCTCTCAGGGTATTACTTTTTTTAACATTGAATTTTAAAATCCCATTAGACATGTGAATGTGCAAACTGATTTTGAACTGTGTTAGTGAGGGGGGGCAGACAGTGCTTTATTATTACAAAATTGCAAACAGCAATGGACTGACCTGAAGCTTAGAATGTGATCACCCTATTTAACCCATCTAGAGTGATTTGAGGTTCATTGTACTGATAATATGTATGTCACATAATACTACAATTCTGTGTCCCATATATTTAAAAATCAATATTTATAATGTTTGCTTCCCTACTTACACTCCAAAAAAAAAAAATTGTATTATTTAAGCCATTAACAGTATAGTGAATTGCATGTGGCAGACATCTTTCACAGCTCCAAGAAAAGGAAGATCCAGCAGGGAACATTTTAAACAATGTATCACGAAATAGAGCATCAGCAGAGACTGGGCAACAGTCAGCATTAGTTTAGAAAAGATAGTTCTTGGTAAACCAATTTGTCAGTTTTGTGAACTGACAAAATGTAATGGATATACAGTATACTGTATAGTGCATGATATGGTGTATAGAAATTTTCAGAAGACTTTTGAAAATGATCCCCATAAAAGACTTATTCTCCACTTATAGGTAGGAGGCATTCAGAGAAGTGTGTTAGGATTGAGAATTGTTTAATAGAAAACTGAGGGTACAGATAAGGATGAATACTCAAACTGAAGTGACTTAATTTGCAGGGTACCACAAGGTGCTGTACTAGGAACACTGCTCTTCTAAAGTTAAATCAGTGACCTATATTCTGGTAAAGATAGTAAACTAATCAGGCCTACTACCAAACAGGCTAATGGCTTAATGGCCTTATATTGTTTGTAACATTTCTAGTCATTTCAAGTTCTAATGACATTAGAAATGTATGACTACTGTATTTGCAGGTGTATCTCGGTGACCCCAGGTCATGTGTTTACAGGCCAGTTTTGAATATGTACAGTATGTACTGTACATACCTTAGTATACAGCATGATTCCTACTTAATTCCCTAAACTACTCAGTGTGTAAATCTTATATGAGTGCACTTCAGGTGAGATGTATATAAATTATTTGAGACCCCTCTGGAACATTATCATTACAGTTCTTCTCATGTTTGTGTCCTGGATTTGCACAAGTCTCAGAGGCGCAGTAATGCACAGCTTTATGGCATTTAATCCAAGCAACTGGCAAGCACAGAGAAGAAGATACTAGCTAAAGAGGGGAATCATGGTGAGTGACGGAAAATTGTGGTCTTTGCAAAGCTTGTGTTACTGTGATATATCGCTCCACCAACGAAGAACAGCCATGCACCACCACCCACAGAATCGAGAAAGAATCAATCTGTGATATAGAAATGCACCAGAGCAGTGGTGCTCCTAAACTTGTGACAGCAGTGACACAGTTCTGAGTCAACAGTTTCACTAGCTGCAGTGTCACACCACCAGCCACATATGTTTTTAACGACACTTTAATGAACTGCCATTAAAATGTCCTGCAACGAACTCACTGTCTCACAGCTTCTGTGATTCACTTCTTTCACTTATTCAGGGAAACAGACTCCTTCAATTTATTTTATTAATTCAGGAAATTGATCCAGTTAGCCTGGGGCCTCACTTCCGGACTGGTACTGGTGCCATTTACAATTGATACACTGGCATAGCTCTGTCAGCGACACAGATTCTCTCCTCTCTGCAGGCAAAGCCATTGCATTCAGCTAAGTATCATTATCTTAATATATTAGACCTGCAAGTGTGCTGACAACGTTGTTTTTTTCCTTCTGTATCTATGACTGTTTTAAATTCCGTTATGTATGCTTTAATACAAATGAAGTGGGGTTATTCTGCCTTTGCTGTGTAGTGCAGCATTCAAAATAATGAACAAGTACTCTGAGCCTGAACACACATATCCCAGCACAAGAAATACCACAAAGATAAAAATCATTTTAAAAAGACACTGTTGTCTAGAAGGTCCACTGTCTGTAGAGCTGACAGCACTGTCAGAACAGCCATGTGGAGAACTGTTAGATTTGCTCTGTGTTAATTTTATGATGTTCTGATTCCTTCCTTGCTCACTACAGGAGTAGTGGAGTCTCTGCATTTCATACCAAACCACCAATTAAGTACTCAAAGTCTTCATAATCAACTGTGAAATGCAAACCAGAGGATACAAGTGGAAACTGAGTGGGACGTGCATATATAGCTGATAACAATATTCCGTTATAAACCAAAGGTTTAATGAACATATCAAAAAAGCTATAAAAAGACATTTCTACAGAAACAGAAAAAATAAACCTTGCCCTTATTATTCATAATTCCACTTATTATTAAAGAAGAATATTAAATCAGATGCCAGTTCTGAAAAAACACAGCATATTACAAAAGAAACATTGAAAGCACAAACTCTTCTGATCAGTACTTCTAACTTCAATTTAAATAATCCATTTATCTCCACTCCCTCATGACTTAACCCATGACTTCTGACACCTAATTAAGGATGACCAGAGATCCCAGAGCTTCTAGCTCAATGACATTTGCTTTCATTGTGCATTTCCATTGGGAAAAGTAAGTAGATAAGTTCTCTTTTACACGAGATCCATCACTGAATGATCCATATTTTATAGGGGACTCTGCTTCTCAAATGTATCTGGAGCTATGAGAAGAACGATGCATTTGCAGTTAATCAATACATTAAGGCACCATACCCTATCAAGAATAGACAAAGCACTGTCTCCTATAGATGTTAGAGCTGTGGATTGATCATAAATGCAGTTGTAAAGATTTCTCTAATTAGTATTAAGTGAAACAGTACAAGGCCAGTTTTTCCAGAACTACTGGGTCAGTACCATGTAATATTCTTTTGCCTGCTTTGAAAATACAGTAACAAATTGAACATAAAAGAGTCAAATATGTAAAAAATTGACTTGTAATGGACCTTCTAAAACAGGACTAAAACAAATGAAGAAGTACAGCAGTTTACTACACAATTACTTCCCTATATGGTTAATTACATATTTGCTGTATTCAATTAGATCTTACTTACTCCCACATTAGTCCACCATTAGTTGTACATGAAGTAGTCACCTGGTGGCTGTATTGAACTCCATCAAGATTCTGGCTGAGGGCATCACTGTTGGCAAACAGGTGCTCTGAGTGTACGGAGCACCAGCTGGCTGTGCCAATCTGCTTATTTCTGCGCTGTCAGTGGTGTAGATTCTCTCATCACTGCAGGTCAAGCCACAGTGTATTTCACACAGAATCTTTGTCTCTCTACCTTTCCCACCACCTTTTTTTTCTTCTCTGTATCTGACTATTTGAAATTGCACTAAATTATTTAGAAGCAAGAAACAGTTTTACGAGATGTCGGCTAGCCCACTAGTGCTTTTGCTTTGGTGTGTTCCTCAGAAATTATTATTGCCATTTGTTTCTATTATTTTTCTGCCCTCCGTAATGGCATGTAAAACTTTATCTTGCTGAGCTTCTGAGCCAGAAACAGCATGTTTTTCCATTATTCCTGAATACCAGGTGTGATACGCATTATCGCAGAAGTCAGGCGCCAGCGTTAAGTCAGAGCTGTTCTTATTATAGAGAAAGGAAAAACTGTATGAAATGTTGTATGTAAAGTATCAAAGCCCTGTACAGTTCAGCTCCCTGCCAGGTATGCCTGTATTGTTTAATGACATTTGCCTGGAACTGTAGTGAAGCTGTGAAGTCAGCCCCTGGGGTCAGTGCTTTCCTTAATACTTTCCTTTTGTTACTACACTATTGATGCAGCATGCTTGTAACTGAGTGGGCCAAACACAGCCACATGCTTTGTTTCTTGAAGGTACAACATCTGCTGATTTACATTATATATGTACAGTGCTGTTTTATAACTTGGTGGTTCTGACACGTGACTAAATTTCAGACTCTTGCAGATTATTAGACTTGTATGATTAATATAAAGTAGAACACAATTAGCTCTTCAGCTATTATGAAAATAATTATTCGTATAGTAATGGTCACCTTCATGTCATTATTATTTGCGTGTATCTTTATATACCTTAAGTCTCATGTTTTTCTTTTTCATTAATTGTGTTGTTTCCAGAGGTGTCAACAAAACTTTGCCTTTGCAAATGGAATCTTTTAATTTGTTGGTTCTCTGCAGCTCGTTTAATGCGCTATACTTTGTGTTCCCATGGTAATCCAGGCTGCAGAGCTTTGCATCAGGATCAGGTAGTTTTAGCAGCAGTGCTTTCTTTCTGATTTGAACAAGCCATTCAGTAAGATGGACCCACACAGTCTAACAGTAAGCACTGCCTGTTGTCGGAGACACCTCAGAATGGGAGACAGAGGATTTCTGCAAAGACATTATGAATAGTTTATGTATACAGCATTTCTATTAGTGAGGCACAGAACTTTAGGTAATTATTGATTTTCTTCCTCCCAGAGTGAGGTGGTCATTATGAGGAGGAACAGCACTTACAAATAGCCCATCAGCTTTGACAAGTCCTTTTCTACTAAAATCCTTTTCACTGGAAATATCTCTCTGGAAGGATGAATAGATCATTAATTAGACATCTTCCAGTTTCAAAGATATGTTAGCACATCAGTGAGTTTACTTGTATGATTTATTTTGTTATGTATGATATAGCTCTTGCTTGATCTTTCTTTATCACCATTTTTCCTTTTGGGAAAAACTCCAAGCTCTCACACTATAAGATTAGGTGTCAAGAAGAGAAATTATTTCCATTTAAAAAAAAGATAGTTATTGTTGATAGCTGTCTTTGAATTTAACTCTCTTTACTTTTTACATTTTCTTCATGAACAAGATGAATTTTGGTCTTACGTAATCATTGTACTTCTTTAAGGCCTTATTATAGCTATTTTGAATTATTTAAATATATTGTTCCGTCCTCAGTTTTCAAAGTCTGGGTTGGTAGAGTGGTCTCTTTTGGAGTACTCTGTTTTTCCTCCTTCTGGTATAGTATTTGATGATAGCAGAAGGGGCACTCAAGGTTCCAACTTGATTACTTACTTCCTAGGTAAGTAATTAAAGGATTGATTCGATTTGTTTTGAGTGTATAGAGCCCAGTCATATTTAATAAACGGAAGTAAAACAATGTGCCAATGACACAAGTTTCACTGGATTTACTTGTGTAGCCACGGAATACCACCTTTAAAGCTTAAGAAGGTGGTTTGACTGCATGTGTAGACCTTGTTATTGTCTTACCTCCCTCTTATATAAAACAGCGCCAGTGTGTTTTCCATTTTCCAAAATAACAAACAGTATTGGACTCCAAGGGAGGCAACATGTGCAGTAATTAGCTGTTTAGCTGCTTTAAAGGTTCTTTAAAATGTCCTCAATATTCTTAATTTAAATGGGGTTGTTTCTATTTTTTATTTTCCTGCTCAATGGGAACTGACCCCCATTTCCTTGGTAACAATTTCTTGTGATAAGGATGATTTTATAAAAAATTGCTGCCCTCTGGGATAGTGCATGTTTCCAGGCTGATTTAAAGTAAGAATCAGTAACATACAGTAGTTTAATTTTTAATTTATTAGTTTGGTGAGAAAGTAGGAACGACATACTGAGCTGTATTTAAAAGCTCCTATTAAGGTACTATGTGAGGTACTGGCTGCTAGCCCTTGTGTTTATTGGGAACTCTTGAACAGTAAGCTATAACAAAAACAGTTGGTCATGGTTCAGCAGGGCTACAGAGCCTTCTGGTGTTCATTTCAGCAGACTTGTAGTTAATTTAATCAGTTTTTTTTACTTAATTGACCTAAATTATACTTGTTTCCTGGTCTTTAGCCATGCGTGATTGAAATTACTAAACCTGTATAGCGTTGCTCTCTAGAAACAGGAATGAATGTCTCTGAACAAGCAAGCACTGCTCCTATTTCACTATTCACTATATTTTATTTATCTGGATTTGTAGACATATTATGAATTATATACTGTATTATATAGTACATGATATCGCCAAATTGATGAAGTACATGACACAGATTCATTTTCAAATTTCAGGACTGTTTGTGGTGGCAAAAAAAATTAAGTGTGGAGTGTGCTTTGTGGTTTGAAGAGGAAGAAAACTAGTGCTCGAAAATGTCTCCACCTCGCTTCCCCACCTGTCCACTCTCACTGCTCAGGATCCCTCCTTCAGTCCATTCTAAATCCACAAATGTCAAATTAAAATCTAATCTAAAGATCTCAAATCTAAAGCCACAGTTTTACAAGTAACAACTTGTAACTTTTACATCACTCTATAAAGTTAGCAAGTTTTTATTTACACAAATAAACAAGGCATTCTTCCTCTCCATCCTGGTATAGACAAGACTTCCTGTCATAAAGCTTAGGTCACAATCATTGTCCTGAGCAAACCAGCCTCATACCTACCCCACAGTTCTAACCAAAACAGTGGCTGCTTTAGCACCATAGCTAGGACATAAATTCCTGAACTGCAAATAGTCCAATAGTTTTGACAATTAAATGCAGTGCAGCACAGTTTGCAGCTCCTATGCAGCATTTACTCTTCAGGTTAAATCTAAACCAAAACGCTGTTTTTAAAATAACAATCTTTTTGCTGGCTTCTTTATAGTGGTCCTTGTGTGTTTTATTTTATGAAAGAAACCATGACATGATCATGACAATCTTAGAAATGGTGGTACCAGCTGACGCCTAGTGACCCATCTCTGTTCACTTTGAGTGTGTATATAAATCATAGACTATGATGAACAGCTAGATACAAATGGAAAAAATCTTTTAAAAAACTATTTCAAATAGTTTGCAGAATTAGTTTGTGGTATAGCTGTATTTGAGATGGATCTACATTGGATTTAGAGGCTTTGATGCAATATGCCAGCAATTAAAAGCCAGCCCTCCTTGAGGATCAGATCTGTCTTTGAAGATCCTGCTCTCCGTTTGAGATGCAGCTGTGTCCACAGAGAAAAAGCAGAACACTTGCTATTTCTGGCCTCCTGTGAGAGTGGAAGAAGGCTTTGAAAAGAAGACATGTCTGAGCTGCCTCATTCGTCTGTTCATTCAGAAAGTCCAATGTGTTGGTTGCAGCTTGTGCTGTTCATTTCAGGGCAGTGGGTATAAATGCATACTCACAAGCTGTCCCGGATAGGCTGTGCATTGCAGGTTTACTACAGAGAACAGCTGGAATGGGTAGATGTGGCAAAGAAAACATCTTTTACTCCAGACCAGCAGGAGAAAGACTTGTGACTTGTTCTGTTCTCTCTTTTGCAGGAACATCTGACACTGTTTGACCTTTGTATTTGTTTCAGAGTAAGGCATGACAAGGGGCAAGTGGCACCAATCCAGACAGACAGGCTCAGGAGAAAAAGGAAAAGAGAACACACCAATGAGATGGAAATTAAATTAAAAATGGTGTTCTTCTTATGCGTTCTAAATGCCCTTACAATGACATGGTCTTTAACCCTAGGAACCCCGGTGTGCTCCTGGCAAGAAAGTGTGGATATTCAATTTCACAGGTTTAGTGGAAAGCATTGGGAGGATAGAGTAATCTAAAGTCCTTGCATATAATACAAACAGGCTTAAGGCAAAGTGAAGTAGTCTAAGGTTATAGGCATTCAAACAGCAAGAAATGAAATCAAAAATCATCTAGGCTGTTCAGGTAATATTACTGTATGTACTGTATATCAAACATAAACAGTTGGCCCATTCTGACTTTTTCACTGAGGGTTTGCACTTTACATCCATGAATGTCACTCTTGTGTTTAGCATTGTCTTCACTAGGTTGGAATTGAAAGTGTCTGTGAGCTATTAAAGTTTTGACTATTTTTTTCTATTACACAATAAAGATATACAGGAGGGCCTAGCTTTATGATTTTATCGCAGGATTCACTTTCACCTGAATCAGCAGAAATGGTCGATTTACCAGTCACATAAGGCCAATGTGTTGAGTGACACTGGTTTTCTGAGAATCACTGTGTTTTCAGAGAAACCAGACACTTCTTATGCTGACTGAAGTAAAGGACAAAACACTGCAGCACTGTTCATAATTAAACTATCATGAACCTGTTTTTGGCACTTCTTGGGTGTCAGTATTTAGATAGTTACTCACCCTGTATTTCACATAAGGTTCAGATGGAAGAGAGGTGTCCCGACAGCTGTACAGATTAGTCAGGTGATATGAACTTCGTAGAGACAGATATATGGTACTGTATGTAAAATGTTTTAAGTGATAAAACTCCTGCATTGACTGAAAAGTTTGTCTTCTTTAATTTTTACTTACAAGCTATGAGATAGACAGACATTTTACTTAGAAAAAAGTACTGACTGCGTTTGTTTTTTTATGTTGTTAAATGGAAAGCATTTCCCATAAAGGGAAAAATGAGGAGAACATGGGGAAATGGAGGGGAAACAGAGATCACGTAATCACTATGTTTGTAGTGTTGTTGGCTGGGCAGTCAAGGTGATGAAGATGTGCTGTTACGAATGCAGTGACAGATTGCATTTATAAGACTGACAAGGAGACAGCTGGGCTTTGAGCTGTATCTTGCTGGTATTGTTACCCTGTTGATTGCTGCTCGCGTAGGTGAAATCAACAAAAATAATTTAACATCTGAGGTGGGTGTCAAAGGATAGCAGGTGTTTATCTTATTTTCATATGTAATTATTGCGTATTTGTGTTCTATATAAGTTTGTTTAGAAATCATTTTGCATCATTATCTTAATCAGATATGGCTCTAGCTGTTCTGTTTTCGACATCTGTTACAATTTTTTGTCACAGACCAGAGAGAGAATGCTTTTCTGTCTGAATTGCTCAGTTTAATAAAATCTGCTGCTTTTAATTGCACTTCACCAAGTATTGTCTATTATTGTTCAAGTAGCAATTAGGGCTCTGGACATCTTGGAGAGTTGTGAGTTCAAATCCTGGGTGGAAAGGTGCTATTCTAACTTTGACCAAAGAAATTCACACTTACTACTCCACAAAATTCCTTCCTGTATAAATGGGTCTCCAGGTGGTCAGAATAAATTGACTTACCTGGTAAAATAAAAGCATAAAACCCTGTCAGAATGTAAGAATTTACAATGGAATTTGAGGTTCTGGTGCTAAATTTATTTACTGTGATTCCAGCATGAGTCGTTGCTTAGCTCATGTCATGGTCCAATGTATAATTGAAACTGAGGCCACTCAAAAGTCATTTAAAAATCACTGTCTCACACATCAAAAGCTACTATTTAAAGACACAGTTTGACAGACAATTTGTTTATTACTTCTGGTGGTGAAATTGTTTAATGTGATTGTAGGCTCCAGTGAATGTTGTCCTATCTCAGGGTGAGGAGTAACATAAAATGCCAATGTCTATAAATACCATCAGAACTGAACCATTCAAGAGTTTTTCCTAGGCTGCCTTCATAAAATGACAGACCTTGTTCAATTCACATTTCTTGTACCAAAATGAGACTGAAAGAGCTTAGTGTTGGTTTGTGATTGGAGATGCAGCATCTTTAGAAACAAGAGTGAGACATTTTTTTAATAAAACCCTGACTTGTAGCGGGTTTGTAGCGGGTGTAAAAAAAAGCCCTGGCTGTCTTGACTACTGTACCAGCTGACCATTTTTGTAAAAATACATTGCCCAGCAGTATTAAAATAAAAAAGCTAAATATCACAATTGTAGAAACAAATGTTTTACCAAAACTTATATAATATGAAATAACATTATTAGAATCATTCAATAGTATCATTCATAATTGTGAGTGCTAACTAATAATGCACATATTTTGTTTACTAACCTATTCTCATCAAATCCCTTGTCTTATGTTTAATGATGTTATAAATTGCTGTGTCTGAATGATAGAGTGTTCGTGTGTGGAATTTGCTAATGGCATGTTCCCTTTAGTCAAGGGTGACTTCAGATACAGTCACTGATGCTGAAAATTATAATTTTTCCTTCCTGATGCCTATGATTCTTGCTGAAAACTGTGAGACTCAGGATTTGTTATTTTGTTCTCCGCATTTACAAGGGACCCTGTAATGTAATCAAGTTCAGTAGCAAATTAATACTTTAAAAAAAAGTATTAAAATTCAGAGAAACTTGGTCTGCAGAAGCAAACTATTCTTTATGGTGAGATACTGAAGATTTATTTTCCATTTTTGGAAAACTCATCCACCCTTTTTAATATTGTGGGTAGAAATAGAGTTAAGAAGCTGTAAATAATGTACAGTAGCTTAGTGCAGCATCTCATCTTGTATCATCAGCAGTACTTCAAATCTCAGTTTTCTATGCTTCTATTTTTAGCCCTCCAAGCTATATACTGTACAATTTATAGTGTGCAGTTAACTCTTTCTGGAGTATGTGAGCTCTATTCTTCTGGTTGACTATGCTTTGCCTGTGCTCAACAATACTCAACATTGTTTTCTGCTTTTATTAAACTACATCATTACCAGAAAACCAGAAGCACAGGCCTCAAATTGGGACTACACCCTAGATGAAAATCCCAACAGTTCTTCTTGTACTTACTAGTACTGTTTTTTAATTATAATGGTCTATAATATGCAGACATAGGAAAAAACAGATCAACAATTAAAGTACAAGCAATTATCTCTTACGTCTCTGCAAAGGAGAAGTACGTTTTTCTTTATTTTCTAATTTTGTTCCAAATATGTAAACTCCATATTTTTGGCTAAGTGTGAACATTCAATTTCTGCAATGAGATTACAAACAAAGGTTTCTTAGGAGAATAGAGCAGTGTTTGTTATCAGTAGCTTCAGAAGGATGTGGCTCACCCAGCAAATATTCAGCACATTTCCTAGTGTCAGCAACTGCAAACCTATGAAAGTCAGGCCCATTGGAGACAGATAAAACACAAAATGCCTTCCCATGTTATCAATCAAGCATATGCCACAGGGATAATTTCAATCTTGGTCAGTCCCACAGTACTAGTGTGAAGAAGTCAGACAAGTTGCATGTTTAAGAAGACCATCGCTAATAAATGAACAGGCAGGCATCAGATTGTTGAAATGTCAAAGTATTTCTGTGATACTGGATCATCCCGCCAACCACAAACTGAATTGTGTGTGTAGTGCCTTTTCTGCATTTTAAGATGAACAGCAGCAGACGTCTACTGAATGGCTGTTCTGTGTTCTCTGAAATCAAGGCAGTAAAACTCAAACGCTGTCTCTGGGCATCACATCTGAGGCTGATAAGTCATCAAATCAATAATTCGATTTCCCCTTGAGGATTTATTACATCCCTCTCAGATCCTAAATGGTTTGAAAAGCAACTGCAAATCTTTTCTGTTGATAAAGGTTATCATTGTGTACTGGGAATCAATGGCTCACATTTCTAGTAAATGAGTTTAGTAACTGAACCTGAGGCCACTCCGTGGTGCCTAGGTGCTTGAGAAATGTGAAGAATAATTGACTGGAGCCTTAAACCATTGTGCACAGTGGTTAACAGATGATGAAAGAAGATGTGTGGATTCTCTCCTGCATTTATTTCCCGTGTTTCCGTTTTTGCATGTTTTATGTGATTTGAATCTGATTCCTGCCCCTGCTAAGTTTTTTTTCCATGGACTTAGGGGGAAAATGTCAGACTCAGTAGTTCTGCAGAAGACTTGTTTTCCCTGAAGGTGTGCTTCCTTCAATAATATGCCAGCAGCCATATCACCCTGCAACTCACAACTGGCAACCCACTGAAGCTAAGCAGGTGTGAGCCTGGTCAGTACCTGGATGAGAGACCTCCTGGGAAAAACTAAGGTTGCTACTGGAAGAGGTGTTAGTGGGGCCAGCAGGGGGCGCTCACCCTGTGGTCCATGTGGGTCCTGATGCCCCAGTATAGTGACGGGGACACTATACTGTAAACAGGCGCCATCCTTCGGATGACACGTAAAACCGAGGTCCTGACTCTAAGAGTAGGGGTGTAACCCCGGCGTCCTGGCCAAATTTCCCATTGGTCCTTACCAATCATGGCCTCCTAATAATCCCCATCTATGAACTGGCTTCATTACTCTGCTCTCCTCCTCACGGACAGCTGATGTGTGGTGAGCGTTCTGGCGCACTATGGCTGCCGTGGATGCTGCACATTGGTGGTGGTGGGGGGGAGTCCCCATTACCTGTAAAGCGCTTTGAGTGGAGTGTCCAGAAAAGCGCTATATAATTGTATATAATATAATTATTAATATTTGGGGTTTCTCCTAACAAAAAGAGATGTAATGTAAAGAGATGAAAATAATTTACATTATTGGATACAACATGTATCTATATCCTTACTCAACAAATTGAACTTCATCTTGTGTTGCACTGTCATTGCAGCTTTTTACATTCATTTAAATTTTTGTTATAATTTTGTTATAATTGTTTTTGTGCTACTGTATGTTACATGTGTAATTGCATTAATATCAAATCATCCTAATAGCAAGAGGTTTCTGGGGATGAATGATTAATAACATTTATGTGAACATACTGTAATTGGAGGTGCTTTAATATTTCTGCATCGATTTCTCTTTTTGCTCAATAAAATTAGGCTTCAGGCATGCATCGTTTCAAAGACACTGGCTGCAGAATCTACTGTGACAGCTATTAGAATTTAACATCCAACTCTGTATTTCATCAGTAGTTAATTAGATCCTATCAATTGCTAATTCTTTCAGAACTTTTGTCACCAAACATTTACTGAATTTAGGGGTATAATCTCTAAAAGTCTGTTAAGAAAAAAATATTATTCAATGGGTATAGCTGACCAGGTTCTGTCAGTCACATCACAGACTTGGGAAACCTTGTGAAAATGAAATACATCTTGCTCACAACAGGAGATGCTCATAAAATAGTTCTGAATTATTGGTGCTGTACAGACTGTGTACTTGAATTATTGCCTTGGGCAAATTCTTAATAATAACAGAATGTGCAATCAAACCATGAGACTGAGAGAGGGCTACGTCCCCATCCATGTGCTGAAATATTGTCCAGTTAACAGGCAAATGACAAATGCGCAGCGCAAACCATTCTCCACATATGCATGTAAAGCTTTTGCTCCTCAGTGGAGAAGTCTGTGTTGTACTAAACCACAAAACCTCATACAGTAATTCTTTCTTCTTTGTTCCACATTTTCACAGTTTAATGTTTAAAGACTGGACTTTTCTTATTAAAATTATGTTTCAATTTAGATTTTTTTTGTCTTTTCCAAAAAAGAGTATAAACATTTGCATGTCAGAATATATTTTAATTTATTAAGCTTAACACCTTGGATCTGTGACTGGATGTTGCTCAGAGCACAGCTGTGTTCCTAGTAGCCGAGAGGCAGAGGTGACATATAGAAATGTGCTAGAAATCACCTCTTGATCTGTATGTAAGGATGAGAATCCCAGACAAATTGTGTTAAGCTTCTCCTCAGCTATGATGCTAAGATGACAGTGTATAGAGGGACTTTAAAATCACCTCTCGATTTATGTGAAGGCAAGAATCCCTGGAATATTGTATTAAGCTTCTTATACTGCAGTGAAGTCCCCTGTTAGCTAGGCATGATCAATGCTATCACACAGTGCTTTTTGAAAAAAAAATACTGTCCATAATGACAGCAAAGAATGCAGCATCAGGGGTAAAAAGCTACAGTAGGTCTGACTGTGTAGTTGTTCATTAATATTTTGCCTCCTCTGCAAGTATTTTCAAAGTATGATCAATACCTTTAATGCTGAAAATGCAGCATCTAAATATTTTGGTAATTTTCTTATTGCTGAGAGAAACATTCAGATAAATATTCATACACAGAGACAAACCTTTTACTTTTATAAGAATAAGTATAGTAAACAGCTAGACCCTATGCGGAGTGTTTAATTCAGATCCGCGAGCTAACTATCCGATTGGGGCAGAGCAGAAGGCTAAATCCAATATTCTAGGCTGAGGTAGAGAATCCAGAGAATCCAAAGGAGAGAATAGTGCAGAACGAGTAAACTGAGCTGGCAGCAAGCTGACAAGTCAGGAACTCTAATACCGAGTGTGGACAAGCGAGACAAGAGGGTTTAAATAGCGGAGAGCTGAGACGTGATTGGAAAATGAGGTATTTAGTGAGGACGCATGCGGAATGTGGCTGTAGCAACGTTGAAATAAAAGAATGGATATGAATAGAAAAAGAAGAGATAAGCTCCCCCTCTTTTTCAGTGTGAAAGAGCTGTCCGCTAGCAGGGGTGGCAAATTTTTCTTATTCAGTATCAGATCTTTAAGTGCTTATGCCTTCCACAACTGACTTTGTCAGTACATCAGTATATCAATTTAGGGTAGTGTTGAGTAGCTGTTTGTGGAGTCCACTATATAATCAAATAGTAATAGGGGGCTTTCTTCTGACAGATGGGCCTCTTTCTTTGCTGTCTGACATGCTATTAGATTTGGCCAAGGAAAATGGCAAGAGCATCAATGTTAAAAAATTAGTAGTTCAGGTGGGTAGCTGCGTCAGCATGCGTAGGCTGCAAAGGAACAAGTAATAGGTTTATTCCATGCTGAAAAAAAGAAGAAAGAGAACACAACGTTTCGGCCGTGGAGCCTTCTTCAGGTTGCACACCTGAAGAAGGCTCCACGGCCGAAATGTTGTGTTCTCTTTCTTCTTTTTTTCAGCATGGAATAAACCTATTAAATGTTAAAAAATGCTCACCATTACTCATTAAGCCCTGGCATGCATTAGTTGACTCTTGAATTATATATTCGTTGTGACATTATTGGATCCCTCCTGTACAACCTGCCCTTTTATTCTCTTGGTATTTGCTCTATAACGCTGTACATTTTGAAATTGTTATTTTTCATTCTAGATACAGATCACACAGGCAGGCAGTTTGAAAGCAGCAAGAAATTATGTCTAGACTGTGAAATAGACTTCTGTTCATGTACAGTATGGACTTGTCATCTTATTCATTTACCTGTTTATTTGTGACTGTTTTTAAACAAGAGAACTCTTAAGAATTGTTGTGATAAATATGGTTATAAACATTGAAAGTTTCACTACTCACTGATTTTCCTCCAGCTGGTGTCAAGCAATGACTTTAATTATTAAATTGAAATATTTCTGAAATTATACAGAAGTTCTCAGACAGTCTCATAAGGGGATATTAACATGAAAAATTCAGAACAAACTGTATTTATCAGAAATGAGTCTTCAAATTGGATACCCTTATTAGAAACAACTAAGCCTCTTGTTCCTCTAAGTAAATCCTAGCTGTGTATGGAAAATCTATATCCATTACAACTTTGCTTCCATTGTGGTTTCTAGCCCTGGTCCTGGCAAACCCAGAAGTCATCTTACATCACCTGGATTTATGATGATTATGATCACTTGTTTGTTGTTGATCAACTAATTTCTTCAATTAATTTATTTCTGGTCGTTGAGTGCTGTAGGGTCTTTAGATATTTGTTCAGAAAGGTCTCTAAATTACTTAATTTAAGAAATTACTTAGGGTCTTTAGAAATCAATGATTTAATGGTCATCTCTAAAATCTGCTGGATAGGGACTGTCCAGCTACAGGGTTGGGATGCTCTAGATGATTGGCCATCTTCACTAATCGTGTGTTGAGTGTGCTGGTCATATAGTGACTGCTCTGTCTTGCAGGGGAATGTGCTCCACAATTAAGGATAGTGATGCTTTGCGAAATTATCTAAAAATGATCTCCCCTGCCTTGAATATTGTATGACTATATTAGAATTGCATTCTACCCCTTAAAACAACCCAAAACATTAATTTATGGCAGATTGGAGCCAGAGCTTTAGACACAGAGATTTTCAGTAATAATGATGAGGAGCAAACACTGCAGTAATTGGATTGTTTTTTGCCCTGCAACCAAGTAAACCCTTTGGCTCTGGGAGAATGAATTCTCAATGGAAAATGGGGCTACTAGTGTGTCTGATACAGTTCAGTGACCAAATAGCCAAAAGCACTGAGCTGGACTGTTGCTTATAAACTCAATTCTTCTGCTATGAAACCCAGAAGCCCAGCACAAGACACAGTGTAGCTATCATACAATATTATTCAGAGGGTTTATTTTGAAACAGTTCCATAAACTTTCCATGTAACTGAACAGTGAAAACAAATTACTTCTGAATACTAATTTATTTGTATTGAGAACCATGCACTGTTCAAACTCAGTGAGGCTGAAATTGTAGTAAAAGTCAAGGCATGTAAATCTACTTCATGAGACAGTAACTCTCTCTTGATTTTTTACTTTTCAGTCAAATATAAAGAGCAGGTTCACCTCCATTTTAGTAAACTAAATGTTCCTCAGTTGTCCTAAGTAAACGCATACTAGATCTCAGGGTACAGGTTAATAATCAAATATATTTATATTTCTGTCAATAAAACAAAAAAGATCAAAAGCAGAGCTTTTTAATTGTTTTCACCCAGACATAGGAGTCAAAAATTGTGCTATGTGTTGCAAGCACTGGTGACAAACCTAACCATATACTGTAGGGTGTCTTATTTTGACCCACATACCTCTCCCCTGTGGATCTGTTGGATTGAATCAGATTGTTGGTCGGTACTTCACTTCATCAAGAATACGCTTTTTTACTACAAGGACAGCTGCTCTTAAAGTCTCAAAAGTATCAAAAATGCATCATGGTATTAGGTTCCAATATTCATTTGTTCTTCGCATTTGTTGGTTTTAGCCAGGCGCCCTACCTCCTGAGGACCTGCTGTCTCGGTCTAATTAGCTGTTCTATGTTCTAGCTGTTTCTGATAATGAATGGATAGTGTCATGATTTTGTCAGCATGAATATGGTATTGCTGTAATGTTTGCAGTGCCTGAACATGGATGTCTGCATCTCCTACAGTAGGAGCTGTGCAGAATCTCACAGTTTCACTGTCTGTAATCAGCAGTGTAGTACACAGCTCTCTCTGAACCATGGCTTTTTTGCCATCTGAACCTGCTGTTATAATGGCAGTAACTATGATCAGAAAACACAGTTTTATTAAAGCAGCAGCAGCAGCATTTGGCTGAAAGAATAACATCTGAGGGAAAGCAATTTACAGCACAGCACTTTTGACTTCACCTGATTTTGCATTGAAAAAAACCCAAAAAAGAATCACAATGCATTTTTTAATTCCAATAAATGATAATTGGATGATTCATAACCTAGGCAAATCTGAACTTTTCTGGAGTTAAATACAGTGCACGATTAATTGTAGCTCTTCTTGTCTTTTAGGCTAGTGACAAGCTTGCACTATTATCAGATGCCCTCAGTGCCCATTGTATTCACTCTCAGCTTGGAAAATGCATTCATATTTGCAAGACAGACAGAATTGTTCGATTCTAGTTTGTTGCTGCTTACCAGCATATTCTCATTTTCTTACAAATTGTAAACAGTTTAATGTAGTTTTTTTTCTCTTTTTTCTCTCAAAGATAAAAATTAACTAAAAGCAAAAAAAAGGCAAACATTCTAGTTTATTTAATTACAGTAGATAATTCTAGAATAAAAATACATGTTAATAATATTTTAGTGGTGTACTAGTACATTCCACTGTGGAATACAAAGAGCCTGAAAACAACCCTTTCAAATGTCTCCTTGTTCTGTGAGGAACATTTCAGAAGAAGAAGAAGCTCAGTTAATGTGGGGGATTATTGCTCAGGCTGTCATAGCTGCATTTGTTTGCCTTGAAAGTAAATTTTATAGATAGGCAAAGCTCTTCTCAGATCAGTTGTTCTTCTTCTGCAAACCTGCCTTGATAGATTATTTTTCCCCCGTTAGAGCAATAACACTAAACTACAGCAAATGATCAAACTTAGTCATAATGCTGTCAAATCGTATTGGAGTATGCAGTATGTCATTTATTCAACTGTAGTGTGCATTGCACTGTACAAAACCCTGAGTGAACCATTGCAAAACATCTCTAAAGAGGCGTAAATGAAGAATCAGTTACATGTGTAATGTTAAAGAGTTTTTGGATTTTTAATTTAGTCATGTTAGTGTTAATCATGAAAACAACTCTGCACATCTGCTTGACAGAGACTATGGTAATACAGTACTAATGAAAATATTCAGCATGCAATTTAGATGTTACATAATTGCTGTCATTTGGTTGAATTCCTGTTAAAATATACCCAGCATTCACTTTATCTAATTATTCTTCATTCTTTGTTATTAGCTGCTAATAAACCTAGATTGCTTGGTTCATTAAAATACTTTAAAGACATTGAAAGTGCATGGAAAATAAATTAAAAATAGTACATAGTTAATAATGGGCAATTATGATTGGTAACCAATATATTATTTTTTCCTATAGCTGCATTATTACTTTTCTAGAACAGGAACACAATTCCTTATTTAAAGACTGTTTAGTAGCAGTCATTATTCACAGAGATAATACCTGGCTGCACTGCCCACATACTGTAAACTCTCAATCACCTGTTTCTATTGGACTTTAGGATTGATCCTTTTCTCTTATTAACCAATGAAGATGCAGTGTTACTCTTATAGTATGGGGTATAGCACTGTCTAAATAGTATTCTGTGAAATAAAAGGCTTTGAACACGGGAAGAAGGGCTTGAGGGGAGATTATATATAATTTGTTATATAGTATATATAGAGAGAAAAATGTAAGAGTAATGAAGTCAGCTTTCACTCCGGCTTGAGCATAAGCAGTTTATAATGAATTAATGAAACCACCATAATTCAGCAAATGCCAAGTAAACTCACACGGTTTCTTTTATTTTCCATGAACATTGTGCTGGTAGAGAAAGGAACAGAACTCACAGAGCCACACAACAAGACTAGTATTTATTATCTCAGTATATTGGAGGGATTTATTTAAAGAAGTGAGTTCTGCGAGTCTAACCTTCTTCCTAAGATACCTAATGCCGATGACCTCAAATCTGCAGCCAGAAGGGATGGAAATGACGGTTTACAGTATAAGGCTATATTTTGTAAACTAGATAATCTTTGTAGGTTCTCTGTTCTCTAGTCTTTTACTTAAAAGGAGACAACATTTGATCCCTAATAAAAATGCATCACAACAGTGGCAAACTTATTGTTGTTCCACCACAAGGAAAATACAACCCCCTTTTTTTAAATTTAAGACCCCCGTAGGATTAGTATCAGCTCTGGCTTGTCAAGGAGGAATCCAGTGGTGAAGGTGAGTTGTACAGGCTGTAACTCCCTTATTCCTGCTTGCTCTGCTGTTTCACTGCTCAGATATTTCCCGGTTATCTTCCAGCCAACTGGCCCAACTCAGATCAGGCTGATAAATATCACTGCAGCTGTGTAAACACATGCACAACCACTTTATCTAGTCACCTCAGACTCATTGGAGATGCCTCTTTCTAACATAATAGGCTCTAATTATTTTAGCCGTTTTAAAGATTCCACTTAGCATACAGCAGTATACATATATTAATTGGTTCTTGGCATTTCACCATTTTGAGATACAGAGTGTGTAAACATACATCTTACTCAAATTTCTGCATTTATAAAACCAACAACCATGTACAGCTACAGTATTTAGCTCTTATAAAGCCTCACTAGAGCTACCTTCAACCAGTGACACAGACAGTATATAGAGTGCCTTGCAAAAGTATTCAAACCCTTGCAGTTTTCACATTTTGTTGCTTTGAAGGTTGACACTTTGATGTAGCAATTAATGTTATATATAGAGCCTGCTCTATACATTCAAACCAAAACACAGAAAGAAGTAAACAGATAATTATAGTGGATGACAAATGTAAAGGTCATGATTGTATAAATGTTCAAACATTTTGCTGTGGCAAAAACTTAAACTACTTTTACCTTAACAAGTTGAGTGGCATCATTCTGTGTGCAGTGTTAGTGGTTATTTCAAAATAAAAACACCTATTTCAGAGAGGTTTCTTGGTCACATAGTGAATTTCAATCAAAGAAACAACTATGAAGTCTAAGGAGCTCTCCAAACAAGTCAGGGATAAAATCATTGAAAAGCAAAGATCAGGAGAAGGGTACAAAAAATATACCTTAAGACTCTGCATTTTCCTGTGACTGCAAAGTCAATATGGTCAGGCTGCAAGACACTATTGATCCAACGAGACAAATGGCAGGTTTTCTATAGGATTACTGTTGCATGATACCATATCTAAACAGACATCTGTGAACAATTAATTTAGCTGGACATGGACTGGCTCACTATTAGGGGGAATTGTCTTGTTTATTGTTAAGGCAAAATGTATTGTAACTTCTGACTTGGGTTCTAAGAAGTTTAGTGCGGAAAACACAACTTAACAATAGCCAAGAGCTGTAATGTGCCAACAGAGATAAAGGAATGAAAAACAGGGAAAGTGATGATGGGATTCAGCCTCACCATCCTAAAACTAGAACTGAACATATTGTGAATGAGGTGCTAGAGTTATAACCCACCTTACCAGGGTGGAGGATATGACATTGGAGGTGGCATTCTGACAAGAATTGTTGCCTGTGATTCCTGCTCCTCTCTTTACCAAGGCGCTGGAGTTATGGGTTCCTGTTTCCCTACAATGTGATACTGTACATGAGACTGACAACCAAATAGATTTAAGCCGAGCATCTCAGAGTGTCCTTTCTTCTGGTCCTGGTGTGCCACCACCACAATTAATATGCACTCACACTATATTTATCTATCTTTTGAAGTTCAAGAAGGATAGCACTGCAAATGTAATTTGTCTAATTACATTTATCTGCATATGGGGTCTCTAGTTTCACATATGAACATGATGTTGCTTCTTGCTTTGATCCAAATTAAGATGCCTCTTAGGAACAACAGAGAGAGAGTGACTGAGCATGAAATCCAATCACACCACTCAATAACAGGGTCTAGGTGGGTACTTGACTAACTACAACACCTGTGATTAAAAGTATTTCACATGCACTATGGATTTAGTAACATTGTGGAGTTATCCACCATTTTATTCCTAGATATAACTGAAAAGATGAACGCTTTGTCAAATAAACAGATGTTTCTTAGTTCTGTTATGTACTATAGATTAGGTTTTCATTTTACCTAAAAGCTTTGAATATTTTTGAAAAGCATGAATTTGTTGATACTCAATAGTTGTGTTATAGTAGTGTCTCATGTTCTTAATCCAATGCTTACATTTTTAGATGATATATCGGAGACATACAATACTGCTGTCAATTATGAGAAGAGACAATACTAAATCCGTCCTTTTTTAATCATCCTGGAAGATGACATTTGGGAATGACTTCCTTAACGGTCAGCAGCCCAAATTATTTGTGGCTACCAAAGTTAGCATGTATGGAAAATTGAATAGCTTTTTCTGTAATGGATAATGCGACCATAGGATTATTTATTTTCTGGAAGAGCAGATAAGATCACCCTCCCTCTCTCCCTATTTTGAAGTTTGATTGCCAAGGTGCCCAGTCAGGCTTCTATCTGCTATGAAATGCATTTGAGTGTTGCTACAGTTCATAACTGCTACAGCTTGTGTGTGCATGATGGTTTGATGATCAGCAAATTCAGACTGAATCAGTTTGTTTTCATTTTAATGAAATTAATTTGGCCTTTGTATCATTCTTTTCTTCACGTTTATTGTTTTTGAAACTGTATTCCCAACTGGTAGCTGCCTGTCATTGGTATTTGTGATTTAGAAGGTTATACTTTTCTAGAGGTGCT
Source organism: Lepisosteus oculatus (assembly GCF_040954835.1). Lineage (NCBI taxonomy): Eukaryota > Metazoa > Chordata > Actinopteri > Semionotiformes > Lepisosteidae > Lepisosteus > Lepisosteus oculatus. The sequence goes on from NC_090712.1 coordinate 12,969,853, forward strand.
ATTTGGGAAATGAATCAATTCACTACCCTGTGGGTACAAAATGGGATTACATAACAGGGGTTACAAAGGGTGACTGATTTTATGGAGCTATTTCCTTCCTTTGATTTTCAGAAAAGAACGGTGTATCAGTATGCCATGCAAACTGTATTTTAGAGATACCATCAAACAGAACATCTAACATTGCAAACAGAATGGAGTTTGATTTGTTTCTGCCCACTCCATGTGCTGACTGCAGGTGAGAGACTGACTGCAGGGTCTTTATCCATGGTTTTCCAAAGGTCACCATCTCCTTCTTGAGCCTTCATGCAGTTATTTATAAAATCTATTAAAATACAAACAAGTGCAAATCTTATCTATCCAAAACAGCAAGCACATTTGGCACCATCATCACAATCCCAGAGAACTTTACCTGAACCTGTGGCTGAACAGGAAAGCTCATATCGAAATACAGACAGCACACACAAGAAACAGATTTTCTTTCAGGCCAAAGAAAACACGTTTTGTGGCATACTAATTGACTTTAACATATTACAAGTAAAAGTGAAATGGAATACCCACTATAAAAAGCTGAAGACAAGCACCCCTTGATTGATTTTGCAGATGGGAGGATTCACTGAGTGTGGAAGTTTAAATTGATTACAGTGAGCATACACAACTAGGGAGCAACTTCAGTCGGCACCAGCAGCAAGCAAATATCTTGACAAACAAATGTCATGCTGCGGCTGAATAATGTAATTCAGTCAAGAGTGTATGGTGATGAAATGCATAGTAGATCTCTCTTTTTTTGTTATGTTATTGATTAAAGAAAATTGATCTAATCGGATTCTCATTGGAAAATTGATCTAACTGGAAAAGCTATTCCTACATGACTCTTTGTTCTGTTCCTAAAATCTGGAAAATCAATGTAACTTTCAGTTATGTATAAGGGTCCTTAAAAGTCATAGCTTAAAAAGATGGCTATTGAAAACAGAAAAGACTTAAAGATAAATAAGAGCTACAGAAGGAGTGATATTCTGTACCATTGTATTGTATTTGTGAAATGCAGACTTTGGGTATTTCAATACTGTTTGGAGTCTTCAGATTCCATCACAGGCTTTAATATAACTAACCTGTGTATTGGTAAATCACATATACTGTATATATACATACTGTATATATATGTAGAATATCAAAGGAATAACAGAGCTTTGAGTTCGAAGCAGTTTTCAAAATGTGTTAAATGGATGGACAAATTGATAAATACTTTTCGTTTCTTACAATATTGTTCAGTTTGTATGTATGCTTGTATTGTATGTATTGTACCATGTGTACTGAATGCATACCTCCATGCACGTTGATGCAACCATAAATTGGAGTAACTAAGAAAAACATATGCTAGGTGGGCATGCTGCAAACCCAAACTTTGCATTTTTTAAACTTCCTTACACCGTTAATGACAATGGAGTCAAAGCAGTTGAAAAAGAAAAGGAAATTTAACAGGTGAAGAACCATGTCCTCCTTTGTAAACAGTACTGTGTGGTGTTACATTAAATCATCATTTTAATTTCCAAATAAATACAAAATTAAGGAAGAAAGAGGAATAGATTGCTTGAATATCTCTCAAAAGTAAGAGAAGTAGAGGTGGGTTGTCATTGGCATCATGAATTCAAATAAAAATAAACTGTGTTGGCTTTGTTTTCAATGAAGTATTAAAACGAAACAAAGAATTTATAGGGGAGAAAAATGATAAGGCAAAAATGATATTTATTGCCTTACAGTAATTCATGCTTTGTGACATCCTCTCGTGCTGTGCATGAAATTATCCAATAAAATGGAAGGCAATGAATTCCACTCTTAGACTGAATCATGTCTGAGCTCCCGGAGATGGATGATGAGGTTCGGATTCAGAGAAGCCTTAATAATTAGCTCATACGGGTGGTATCTTCACTTTAAATGTTGGAACCTACTAGCCAAACCCTATGTGGGCACACATTATCATCAATTAAAATAAAATGCTTGCTCCTGAATAATTGGACACCAGTGTAGCCTTGACATTGTTTCATGGTAGCCATGGATTTAAGTTTTGACATTCAGAAAATTTGTCATTAGAACAAATAATAGCATTTCTTTGGTGACGACAGCCAAACCAAATTATTTAGTAACCTGAGTAGCAGGCCACATCGCATAGTATTACCTGCCAAGACTTAAACAGATCAGCAAATGAAAAATGTCCTATAGCCCATGCAATGACACATAAACACTAGTTGAAAAGGACAGACATTTTTCATTTAGTGAACATAGTAAGTGATTTGTATGCTTGGAACCCTGTGAGAGAATTGCTACATTATTGATGCGTTCCATTAATGGTTATATACTGTAGTACAGTGGTAAGAATCTTTATAAATCCCCTAAAATTATAAAGAATTGTAAAGAAATACTATAATATATTTGGTAAGACAAGCAGGAAATGTTCTTGTTCAATCCCTCAAACAGAAATACTAGTCAGAAATAGGGAATCAAAATGAAAAGTGAAAAATAACACAGAACAAGAATAGAACATACTCACACATTGCCTTGACTTCACAGCTGCTATTTCTGAACCTGCTGGTGCTAAGAAATGGGTGTTGTAGATTCAGATATGTAAAGGGTTGTGCAACTAAATTGAGGAAATCAGATTTGATAAACAGGCAACTTTTAAAAATATTTTTGTGAACTGAAGCAATGCAAATTGTATATAATCATTCCACAATCCACAATTGTGGATTGCAAACATTAAAAATGTAGTCTCTCTAAGTTTTAAATGTCAAAAAAGACATAAAAAAGGTTCCTAATAAAAAAATTAAATGATTAACTGGCACCATTTGTTTCCACTGAGAGTTTAGAGAAGCCTTGGATACAGTGATCGATTGGATTGGCTATGTTCTGACCCCTGACCCCTCAGGGCACTTCTGCCAGGGGCCTCACAATTTCAGACACCCTGGCTGCTTCACATCAGCAGGATAACCAACAGGCGTGAGTGCAGAATGGATATTTATCTTGGAGGGCTTCCAATGTTTGTTTACCCAACAAATCCATGGGGCTCCAATGAGGATCTTTAAAGGAAATCGGGATTGATTTTGACTGTATGTCTGTTTTATTCCTCTCTGGGACCTGTTGAAATAATAGATGATCCAAAGTCAAGAAAACTAGAATCTCATGTTCATAATACTGAAAATGTAAATCACTGTTACAAAACTACCATTACGGACTGTTGTTTTCTTTAGTGATACAGGATTAAAATGCTTTTCAATTCCTAAGAAGCAGATCAGCACCCATTATTTTCCTTACATTTTGAGAATCTATATTGTGCTGACGAAGACCTGTGTACTGCTCAGTCTAATATTCATATTTCAAAAGAGCGTTGGAACTGAATTGTCCTATCTCTTAATGGGTACAGTGCTCACAGTGGTTCTCTGCCTGTTTCTCACCTCACTGACTGTTGCTCGGCAAGGGTTAGACCCTACCAGCTACCAATACACGGTAACAGATGCTTTTCTTTTTGAACAATGTTCGCATCAACATCGACACTGTGGCTATGGAGTCATTCATGCTCCATTCTCTGATGACTTTTTTTGAGCCGTCTTTTTGTTGTTTCTACGTGGTACCACGTGGTGCATGAATTGTGTTACTGTGATGGTGCAGGATGGTGGTGTGGTGTGTACTCTAGGAGCCTGCAGCAGCAGAAAAAAGAGGCTTTCAACAGTTATGATTGGCCATCATGGAAGAAGGGAAGCAGCTGTTGCTGGTTTCTACTGCTTCACCAAAGTGATTAATACATGGTGAGGTCCTCCTTGTGTTTACAGGCAGCTCTGACAGATAACAATTTGTCTTTCACTGTTACAAGTCAACAGGCTTTATTACAGCAGCTGTTTCATACTGCAGAAATGAGATGTGGCTGCTTGCCACCACATTCTCAGTAAATCAGAGCCCGAAGTCTTTTAACAGTACACACGGACGTTATGTCAATGTGAGGACACTTGCTAGCAAATCTTGAATAGGAAAACAAGGCAGTACACGGGCATCAAAACCATTGTTAGGAAATGTACATGCTGCACATTTATGGCTGAATGTGACATTGAGAGCCATTTCTTGAATAGGAAAACAAGGCAGTACACGGGCATCAAAACCATTGTTAGGAAATGTACATGCTGCACATTGGTGGCTGAATGTGACATTGAGAGCCACTTCAATTACGGCTCTATGGATGAATCCTTCACGTGTCCTTATTTCAGTGCCTTTCAACACTGAAGACCGTAAAGCTGGCTTATAGAATCCACGCACAGTGGGAATGATTAGAGATATTATGTTTTCTTACTAGAACCCCTGTACCTTCTGTTTTGTGAAGTTGCTTGCAGCTGATTAAATATAATCAAATCTCATTCTGCTTGAACTCTGATGATCCTATGGCACCAAAAAATATAATTTTAACAATGTGGACAATGAGTTGCAAAAATGATATTTATTGCCAGTGACAACATACTGTAAGTAGGTCTTCTCCTGAGGTCTGCGTTGAGGCTGTTCTCCTCGCTCGTTGTCACTTCTGTGAGCCTGCAGAATGAGCCGAGATGGAAGAGTTTGCTTGATTATAGCAGGCAGTGTACCTACCTGTTAGTAGATGCGTGAGTCAGTGCGAATTACGATAAATTGTGTCAGCAATGAAAGGCTAAATTGTGGGTCATATCCTGTTTGTCGAAGCAAGCCTGAATGGGAAGTGAGAAAGGATAAATATATTGTGAAGGGCTAAAAGGGATTAGTCATATGGAAAAGGTGTTGTGATGAACATTTACGATTTGAAATTATTTGGGAATTGTTCTTGGCGTATTTAAATGGTTTTCAAACCTGATATGGATTTAAAATTGTAATTCATAGAATGGAATGCAGAGAGGTTTCCCAGTTATTAAAAAATCTGCATAAATACAGACAGGCTCATTTTGAATAGCACTTCTGCAAATTTCAGAAAGTGTCAAATGTCATCTAGACAGGCATAAAGATAGGTGAATTGCAAAATGAACTTCACAAAGGGTACAAGAGAAGAAATTCTACATGCATATGAAAATTAAATATTGTCGCTGGACATTCTACACACCCCCAGGGTTCATTTACATAAGGCTCATATTAAGAGAAGGATCAGCTGTAATCTTACACTTTATATACACCACTGTCCTCAACAGATCTAATGCAGCTTATTCAATTACATATATAATTAGTATACTGAGATGTACACACAGCAAATTCTAAAGTGTTGTTACTTAATTGCAATGTAATTCCTGCAGTGTACCCAGTGCCCCAGCTTTGATAGCTGACAAGCCAATTATATCCTGTGAAATTAGGCATTGATGTTTTCAAAGAGCTGTGCTCTTACAGAGAAAGGCTCTTTAAAGGTTCTGTTGATTAATTAGGAAGCACCGTGGAGATAAGTTCGTCATTGGGCCCAGCAGTCTGGCTAATCATCAGGGGACATCCCACTATTGTGCACTGTTTTATCACATACTACATAATTAGCTCTTTGTCTTTTAAGGTCAGACCTCTGCCACATACAGATGTTGGCAGGCATGTTCACCAGAATCAGCAATCATTGCCGTGTTAAGCCCATGGCTCGGCTATGGAGATACCTTTGTTCTTTGCTGGAACAAAAACCTGCTGTTTGTTTACAAGGCTGGGGATTAAATATTAAGTTTTTTTTGTCTTCCCAGAAAGAAAAATCACTGAGTGAAATATTATCAATGCTGTGAAAGAAGTTTATTCTCTGTCTCTCCCTTGCTACTATCTCCACTTTCCATAGACCGGAGGCAACAGGTTTTTAAATTACTGCATAATATATTATCTGAAGGTAACTTGTAAAACAAATTCATAAATACGTAAATTGAATAAATTAGGAATATTGTGCAAAAAGGAGAAACTTGTAGAAGAACCATAAAAGATAATAGATGAATGGGACATTTATCATTTCAGTGGGCTTATTAAATAAGAAAATCCTAAGGGAAGAAGAAAGCAAAAACAAAGCCCGAGACTGAGTCTGAATTCAATAGGAATATGATAGATGAAGCCAAACTCTGTGTGCCGAGGGAGTGCTGTCTCAGCAGCAGATGAGCACTTGGGGAGTGTGGCACTAAGGGCTTTGCTCTGTTCCTGCTGGATTACCTGCGACTGGGGCTCCTGGCTGGGAACAGAGCCAGGGCTCTCACATTAGTACTGGTGCAGTGTGTGTGTGGTACAGTCATGCAGCAGACAGTATTTCAGAACAAATACTGCATGCATGCTTCTAATTACAAGTCTGGATTAAACTAAGTATATGTCCTGGAAGAGTTTTGTTTTATTAATGTATTATTGATTGATTTGGTTATGGATGAATTGTTTTCTGCACATTTACTGCATCCAGGTATGCATGCAGCTTTGCTAACAGGTTGGCACATCCGTTCAAATAGTGATTGCCTAACAAGGCAGCTGTTAACATAGAAATCAAATTCACTATACTTTGGGTTGTTGTAAGTTAAAGAGGTTAGGGCAGGGTGAATGGTACAGTACAAAAGCTGGGCTCATTCAGGAGAAGAGCCAGAAAAGCACACTGCAGACACACCTAAAAACTCTGTCCTGTAGGGGTCTCCTAGCTTTCTTGTGAGAAATGGCTTGTCAGCAAAACAAGAAGATACAGTGATGGATGAATGTTGTATCCAGGCTTACCAGAATCCAAGCTTCTTAGGTTTTTCTTATTCATCACTTGTTTTCAGCCATGTGGAAATGTTTTACAAGTAATGTCTCAAACACACTTGAACAGATGATAAAAAACAGCTCCTCTCTTCTGACCAAGCACATAAGTGTAAAGTTTGAGATTCGCAAAAATGTTTATATTCTGTTGAGCACTACATACACTCTTTTTAATAAATACAAATCCTGAAATTGCTATTACCTCTAAAAAATACTCAGTATCTATGACTAATAGACCTACCCTTATTTGTAGACCGTAACATTTGGTAACAAATACAAGTTTCATTTAAAATGGTTGATACTTATGAGTAACTCTTATTTCACAGATCTTCAAAGGTTCATGACTTGTTATACAACTATATCGCTGTTGTGTCAACTGTGACAACAGTATTGATTTAGTGAATTTGATATGAGATAAAGACATAAGCAGAACAGGCTTAAAAAATGTGGTGGCTGTTGGTATATGTGATAGTGAGTACAAGGAACAGAATTATACTTTATTCATGTACAAAACAATCCCACACCCACAGTTTGGAATCTTAGATCCAACCCAACAAGTAATGATACTACAAGGCACACATCTCTATTGTGTACTGAAAGAAGTTGCTATTTCCCATTATCTTGATTGTACTTTTCACACTGTTTCTGTGACATATCCTTGAAATTGGTGGTTTCTGACCCATCAATTCTGATTTTTTTTATGTTTTTACCATGCCAAAATCTTATCCCTTTTCATGAGTGTAGATGAAACATAATTCAAAATTCCTTCATGATGTGAAATGTCCTTGAAATTTTCCCTCCTTTCCTTTACCGCCAGTGCCTGTTTGAGTCTTGGATACCTCTTTGGGTTGTGCTTAACGACGTACAGGCTGGAGTTGTGTAGTAGACTACACACATCCGTCTATCTACTGCAGTTTGTGAGGAAGGCTGTTGTAAAGCTTACACTATACTACAATCACTTGCTGGCTTGTCGAGAGATAGAGCACAAACTTTACTTTGTGAGTGCACATTTGCAGTGTGCTTGTGATTTAATAGATTATCTTAGTACATCACATCCTAAAATTGGAAAGCAAATGTTTTTCGATGGTAGCCCTCACATTTTTAGGCAGTCCGTGAGTCTGTATTAATTAGGACTGAAACGTTCCTAAGGTCGTGAAAAGATTGTGTCATTAATTTGAAAGGGCGAATGCTGGATATTGATTTATTTGAAGAGGATTTTCTGTTATAGGTATCAGCGTTTTTATATCCTACAGAATACCCTGGACAAAATTGCTTGTCAAGCTTGTTTTTAATCCCTTCATTCTTGACTTTGGATATATAACTTTGAATGAGAAAACATGTGTAATTATTAAGGTATACGTTAATAATGGACATATATATATATTTAGACGTTATAGAAAGGATTAATCTAATGCGGGTTTTTTCAAGTGCAAAATATTATCAGTCTTACTGTAGGCATTGGTGCTGTTACTTGCTTTCTTACAGCAGTGCTTGAAAATTCTGTGAGCTGACTGTGCGTAAATCAGTCTGTACGATATTCTGCATTGCATTTCACTTGGCGCAGCTGGGAACGCGTGGTGGAAGAGCTCGCCGCTTTATTCGAAATTACTGCACTGCATTTTAAGTGAGGCTGGACTAGTGCTGACACGGGAAATTGCACAGAGCTGGGGCCGAGACGAGAAAGCTTCGAAATTAACCTTTTTGCGAGGCTACATTTCTTACTCATATACCGGACGCTCTCCTTCACTTGTGCACTTCCAAAATCCATAGATTTGTTTTTTTCCCCATTAATTATCTAAGTTTTATTAGTTTTACAGAAAAATGAGTATTAAATTAAAATATAGGCAAAAAAACTGAAAAGCAAAAAACGGCGCATAATGCTGCATGGATGCACTGTCGCTGGTGTCTTGTCGCTAGAGGTGTGATATTACTAGACGGGGTAGATGTTTAATTTAAGTAAGTGTTCAGTTTGTTAACATTTGGAAACGCCGTTGGAAGAACATATTGTCTCGAGGCGTTTTATGAAGCAAAACATAGAGTGATCATATTAAATTGTTCAAAATACAGTTGGGAGTTAAATACTGTCCTTTTTGTTTATTCGTTTATGAGAGTCAAGGTTTGGGATTTTTTCGATGTGTTCGAAGCATTAAGATAATTTGTGAACTTCAGCGATGGTTTAAATCCAGTTATCTAAGTAGTAAGGACTCGTGTCCCCACTACCTCCCTCTCCTGTTTCCATTTTCCAGGGGAGCTGAAATGCTGTCAGCACAAACCTTAGAGAAATCGTTATTCGCAAGGCCGGCTGAGCTAGATATTCAAGCCTTGATAGTGCAGTATTAAACTAGGAACTGTTTAAGAGTTGTAGACCTAGTAATAGCTGTAAAATTGACACGTTATGGATAGGCAAGTTAAGAAGTGAATAATTAGAGAAAGGCGCCTGGAGCAGCGAAATGAAACATGATTTTCTTTCTTTATACTCGACTGTGAATAATGATGGTGAGACAAGTTGAAACAAACCCGAGGAAAAGCGATGTGGTGCAGCAACCAAAGGGATGATACAGTACATCCTCTTCAAAGGCAGATGAAGCTGAAAAGCACATTGGATATTATGGGGAATGGACACCGTTACAGAAATAGCAACCAAAAAAGAGCGCAGCTGCGTAATAGTGGTATGGATCCAAACCGTAACGTTCGGTACAACGTCTAAGACAGGTTTCATTACTGTCTTAAACAGTCTCGTTCATTATGAATGGAGTTAATCTATGAAATAATAGTAGTATGTTGATAATTAAATATGCCAGGTAAGAGTGGAATTAGCGTTAATGAAGGATGACACTAGTTTATTTTTGTTCTGTGATTTAAAAGGCGGGGTGTGTGGCAAGTGTCACCGGGCATCGGTTTTCTTAACAGACTCAATTTGTTTGGTTAACACAAAAAGAAACACTGTTAGAACTCGCGGTGGCCCGCTGCCCGTGGCATACGCTAGGCAGTTTGGTGTACCAATGCCCGCTTGGACGTCAAATCCACAAGTGTGGCGAGTACATCTTTGAGCCGTGGGAATAATCAAATAAATGCATGCAGGGATGAAACTTGCTATGACCTATGTGCCTGACAGAAATAAATACGGTAAAACCGAATGGTCACAGAATACAAAGTGAGTTTGTAGTAGAGTCCCCCTTGAGCGTCAACTAAGCGAATGCCGCTTCCTCCAATGCGGAGCTGGTCGCTGTCCGTAGCGCTGGTGGTGCTGAATTTGGATGATGCCTAGCCAGCGAATGCAAGGCTGCCGCTCCCTGCTACACATCAATGAAGACAATGGTCGGTTTCTCCTACTAGCGCTCCTGATTTCCCTGTATTTGTTGTGTGGCGCCGCAGTTTTTTCTGCCATCGAAAGACCCTCTGAGCTGGAAGCCCAGAGCCTCTGGAACAGGACGTTTTTCAACTTCAGCGACACGTTCAACATCAGTCTACAGGATCTGAGCTCTTTTCTCCGGGATTATGAAGCAGCGATCGCCGCAGGGATCAGAGCGGATTCTTTAAGACCACGATGGGATTTCACCGGGGCATTCTACTTTGTTGGGACTGTGGTATCAACTATAGGTAAGAGATTCAGTTACGATAAATATTTTTCTTAAAACTGATGATACGTCGTCTGCCGATTTTACATTTTTATCGCTTATTATAGAGGTCACCTTTGCTCTACCTTTCAAAACAATGAAACCCCGTAAATACTATATAAAATATATAAAAGGGTTACATGTTCTGAATGGGAGTAATTTTAACACACTTCCTGGCAAACTAAAACTAAACAACAAAGCTAATTTATTGAATATTAATTTAACAACAGTCTTAAGTTCCTATAGCGCTCTTTTCTTTAATGTGTGCATTCACAGCAATTTTTAATACTGATCCTGGTGCAAAGTCGCTTAGATGTTGTGTTTTGACCCGAATTTTATTTTACTTCGAAGTACGTTAGTTCAGGATGGTACTTAATCAGTGGTTTTTACATTTTACATTGCTCTAGACAGTCTAAGTGTTGCCTATTGCGCCAGTACCCTACAGGCTAGATTCAAGTTTAAATATGTATAGTTCTAAAACACTTCAATGCAGTCTTTATTATTGCTGTTGTATAGAATAGAGTGTTTCTTAAAAATACCATGGGCACACAGATAATCCAATCAATATTCCACAAGACAGAGAAACCCACATGCATCTTCAATCATTGCTGAGAGCAGATTATCTTTTGTTTAAGGCAGTATTATTAGAGTTGCCTTAATGTTTTTTTTATTATGCTCTAAATTAGAGCAGGGCAACACTTACACGTGGTACATATAATGTTCTTTACTTAAAAGTTCTTAAAATATTCAAATCAATCATTTAATTCATTTAAAAGAAAAATGGTTTAAACTTTGCTGAATACTAGTGAAAACAGTTCTTGCATATCTGTTGTGTCAGTAGTTTCCTTGAGCCACTTCATATCATCTCTGTTCTTTAATGAAGCTAGTTTTCAACACATTTCACTGTACTATTTCAATATGAAAATTGTTTCCATTTATGTTATTAGAAATCGTATGTGTGCAGAGTAACTGAGGTACCTCCTGATGAAAAACAATAAATTAAACCACAAATGAAATGTTTATACAGGTGTATTAGTTTAGAGATTTGTTAGTAATCAATTTATTGTGTGAGCGAGAGTAAAATGCCCAATTCCAAATGACTTTAGACATTATTACTTACAATCTTTCATTCCAGAATATCCTATTATTCTTTAAATAAACTCTTTATTTTCCAATATATTCAATGACGTTGCTAATTCAAAACAGCAACAAAAACACCCTTCAGTTAAATTTATGCATTATGAGTTCAGCTTTATTGACAGTGTGTGAGGAAATCTTCTACCTGAGCTAATTATTAATGGCATAGATAACATGTAATGTATTTTATTTATAGCAAACAGAGCTACCGGTTTGCATAACCAGACCAGGGAGAATTTACACTGATAGAGACCTGAAACCCAGTTTTCAAACAAAAATCTTTGAGAAAGCCAGTAACAGTTATGTAAGTTAAAAGAATAGTGATTAAAGTGTCTTAAATTGTAAAGTTTGTTTAAATAGAATGTATTGTCTGTATCTGAATGGGAGTAAAGTATTTAATATGGCCCACATGTAGATATTTGCACACAAACACACTCTTAACTACAGATACTGTTAGTCACTGACGGGAGATCATCTGTGTTTATTACTTCATTTGTAAATATCGCACATATTCTTAGTGTATGTCCAATAGAACATTGTTGCACCATTTCTCTAATTCTGATGAGAGAGAATATTGTAAGCTATTTGTATGATCAAGTGAGGCACTCACAGTGCTTGGTAGTCTAACTTTGTTCTAGTTAAGCATGTGTTCTTGCTATAAACAAGATTTAGGACATATTTATATCATCCTTAAAATGACTTTTATTCCCAACATGCATGTGCATTTATTTCTCTCGTTGTTTAATTTGCTTGTGTAATGGCGTGGATGAAAAGAGTACAAAAAAAACAAAATCTCAGGATCTGAAAGAGAAGGAGAAATTGGATAGCAATCTGAACTTTTCTATGTGGAAATGTTAGGAGTGTGCTGCAGAATCCTGTAAAGTATTCTGCTTCTCTAATTTATTGTATACAGTACACATACTGCATTACGTGTAATTACTAGAGATAATCACAGCAAGACCTAATGGACAAATTTCATTGAACAACATTTCTGTGAAAAGTAGAGAAAATGTTTTGATGGGTTGAAAGTGAGATGCAGTGGCGGAGTGGTCAGCATTGCTACATCGCTGCACTGTGGCCCTGGGTTCAATTCCAGACCTAGGCTGCTGCCTGCATGGAGTTTTTGTATGTTCTTGTGGGCTTCTTCCGTGTTCTCTGGTCTCCTCCCACAGTCTAAAGTTACATCAAACCTTTAAACAAATACCGATAGGTCAGTTGGCTTCTGGGAAAATTGGCCCTGGTGTCAGTGTCCCTGTTTGAGTCCGTGCCCTGTGATGGGCAGGCGTCCCGTCCAGGGCGTATCCTGTCTTGTATCTGTCGCTTGCTGGGATCAGCTCAAAACAGTTCGAAAATAGATAGACGGATGGAAAGTTGGATAAGAACGGAATAAGAAAAACAATTCCACTATCTTTCATAAAATATATGGTTTCTTTTTCCTTAACCATCCTGGAATATATCTTTGTTACTAAACAATGGCTTTATCAGTGAAAGGAGTGTGCTCGCTTTATTTTGTTAGTTGTGTACAGAAATATGAACCCGGTAGCTGCATTGATCTTTTCCAGCACTTTTTGTTCTCTTTATATGTTACGTGGAGGCAGCAGATGCTGGCATAATGGCTCCTCATGACTTTACTTGGAATTTGAAAAGATGCACTTGGAGTATCAGTCTAATTTAGGGGATTTTATAATTGAATCCAGATTGTGGTTTTGTTGCTGCATCTGGGTAGCTGGCTAACCAATACAAACACAAAATTCAAACTCATTAATGACAATTTTCTTCTCAGTCTCAGCTGGAGTGAGTTGTGCCAATCAGCTTGTGCAGTAGGACTCCTGTCTTTAATTCTTGTGTTATGCAGTATATGAGTATCATCCACAGGGAATATTATGGTTTCTTGATCCAAGTAATAGATAATCTGGCATTCTGAAATTTGTTTCAGGCAAGTGGCAGATGGATTAAGGTTTTAATGCTGTGTCCTACAGCTCCAGGAATATCACCTGCAATAGGTCACAAAAGAGCAATGTCTCTCTTGTGGGCAGCATTTTCTCTGTGCACCCCATACTGATCTGTGGCTACACTGCATTCTAAACACTGCATCTCCTTTTCTTGTGTGTGTACATGATCAATACAAGAAACCTGAAAAACAGACAGGCTGGTGTATCAGTTAGCAAAGGCAAGGCTGACAGCATGCCTTCCACGCACCCAAAAGGCTGCTTTTAGATCCCTGACCTTCAGTGCTTTGTTTAAAAAACACTCAGTATGCATGAGAAGCTGGGAAGAAAAGGTGCAGTACTGAAGCATGCATGCCAAATTCTAATGTGTATTCATAGCTGTGTTGGGATTTTGGGATGTTCAGAATTGAGGTCTGTTGCTCTGACCAGTGGTAACTTCACAGATGTCCGTTTCCTTTAATCTCCTGCACTTTGCCCAGAATTGATACAATACCCCAGAAAGAAGAAAAAGCAAGGCTTATTGTCCTCCTATAACTGGCAAACTAAACCAATCTAAAAAATATCCTTGTCTTATCTTATGTGCCTGTTTTCTTAAGTCAGATTTTCTTTATTCCGTTTTTTACTTGTCTTTTCAGTGTGTCTGTTGTTCACTGTGTTTTTGTTGTAGCACAGCATGGTCCACATTTGAGTTCTGTGAGAGCGGTAGTTGCTCTGCTTATTAAAAAGCCCTGCTTTTGGTTACCCACGCATTGTCGTGACACTCTGGAGTAATCTCACTACTAAGTGAGATGTTTTTTCTCTACAATCCAGCTTGTGATGTGTTGCAAAAACCTTTGAGACAGAAAACCCTTTTTAAGACTTCCCCATCTTGCTATTTCTGTACTTCAGAATCACAGTTTTGATTGATGGGAATTTGAAAAATGTAATCTAAATCTATTAAAAAGTCTTTACAGAACTGATGTGCACTATATAAGAAGGTAATGCTTTATATCGAGTTTCTAGTACCCACTTCTCAGTAACGTTTGCTAGGACTTACTATATTTACTATAAAGTCTGCAAAATGTGTAAACTTAGAAATCAGGCTGAAAGTTTTGAGTATTCTGTAGTATGGGCTCAGCTACATAGGTTCAGTGTAGTATGAAGAATGTTTATGAGTACAAGGCTGTAGAGAATCTAATGCTAGAACCCTTTTGCTGCCTGTGTTTCTGTGTTGTTGATATTTTAAGCTATTCTTTCCTTGACATTCATTGATTAAATTAATTTTAACACTGTTGTGCAATCTGAAAAAGAAAATAACAGTGACATACAGTAGATGCAGTAAAATCTGTACTGAACTGGTAAATATGACAGAGGCACTCTGAGCTGTTTTTATAGAAACAAACGTTTTCTTCAAATTCAGTGTATTAAGTATTTAGTGTAACCTATCTTCTTTTTATAATAATAAGAACACTAGATTCATAATGACGAGCATGAACACACTGAAAACCGATATCCCTATTGGTAATGTGAGCTCTCCAATATCAGGAGAATTATCCTTTGAATAGCAGTTTAATCCCAATTAAAACAAGTGAGTAACCTGCATTTAAGCAAATACTAGCTAGTAATTAACTTACTATGAGCAGAGTTGCATGGACATATGTATGAAGTTCATATTGTAATATTGTAAATAGATTTCCTGGTTTAATCAGCTGAATTTATACCAGAACCTGCTTCCAGTATAATCAGAAATGTGTTAAACATTCACTCAGGATGAATGTTTTCCTGCATATTTAAAGAGTGTATAACTCCAATTTGAGGGATCTTTACACAGGAAGCAAAGTATTTGTGCTTTACTATACATTAAATCCAGTGGCCATGCATAGCCTGAGCTATTCAGTCTCCCAAAGTGAGGAGGTTAGGCAGTGTGAATAAAACACTTCTCTGCTCATTAAGCCTCTCACACCTCCTCCAGTACCGGCCTCTTCAGACCCCACACTCTAGTGTGGCTGTGATAATCACAGCTGTGTGAAAAGAGCTTTGTACATGCATTATGCAGTGTTCTCCACAGACAATCCCTGATTGTTCTCTTCCTGATGTTTTCTGAAAATGGGAATTTCTGTATATTAGCTTTCCTGGGCTTCCATAAAGCGCATCAAATACACTTTAATACCTATAGGTGAGGTTTTTCCATTTGTCTTTTACTTGCCTTGCATATGCTGAAAGGCCTTCTAAAAGCAGGGTCTGACACGTACCAATTGTTGCATTATGCATGTTTTGAATACAAAAGAAAATACAAATGCAGGTCATGCAAATCGTTCAGTCAAGAAAACAGCAAATTACTTCAGTTATTATGGAGTTTCGTTTAAGTAAGTCTCAGTTATAACAAAGACAAACTAATTTAAAGTCTGACAAAGGGAACCACGCCAGAGACAGGTGTAATTTTTTAATTTATTTATATATTTTTCTTCACCAACAAGAAATGGGTATAAGTGTAGCAACATATACTGTGCATACACAACACATTTTTGTTTGTGGTTGAAAGTGAGAAGTATTTGTGGTTTTTGAAGAGGATAGCTCTCCATATCCTCAACAAAGAAATCATTGATTGTCACAAAAACTTAATCCAAGAGCTTTTGTCATAGAGTGAAAAAAGAAAAACACTGTGTTTATTACAGTGAAAGGCATTTTTCCCAAGAATTGAAAACCCTTATTCTCTCAGAACCTATATGGAAATTCTCTTCTCTCCTGGGGTTGCAATTAAACTGTCTGTCTCCTGGTTTTTTAAGAGATTGGAGTTTAGCTGCCTTATTCAATTTGTTGTGGTGGGGGAATAATACAGGTCAGCAGAGTAGATGAAGAATTAAACACAACAAGAAAATGAAGGCAGCTGTGGTGAAACAATCTCAGCCATTAACCTCAACAGGCAGAAACTTACTAGGCATTCCTTTTTTCTCATTGTTCTCATTGTTCTTATCCTACCTCTGTAGCGTCTTTCTTCTTGTGTGACTCTTGATGGTCTTCTGCCTTTGTGACCAGGGGGCAATCTGGGAAAGACAGTCCTCAAAGTTCAGGGTCTTCAGATGACCATCGTCTGTGTCTCAAGAATATACAGTATACTTCATCGGTTGTTTTGTTTTCTGTTTGATTACTTTGGAAACTTGTATGAAGAACATAGAGTATGACTATGATGGAGAGGCCCAGTTCAACAGATTCGAGAAATATTCATTTTTTGCTTAGTGTAAGAACAGTTGCAAGCAAGCACGGGCATTACCAAAGCAAAGACAGTATATTATCTTCCCACAAATTCTCTTTGTCCATATTTTATAGGTAATATTTACTCTGGCAATTTTTCAAAGGCACTCGAGTTTTAGCAATGTGAAAATCATAGAGATAGCACTAAGCTTTGTTCTATGAGAAAAAAACAACTTTATCAGATATATAATTGGCAACTTATTTGCCAATAGGCAAAATAGTCCTTTTCAGTGTGGTGCTTTAGAAGTACTGTAGGTCCTATTTTCAAAGAAGATATTTTGGTAGATTCAGCACAATGAGTAATTTCCTTACTGACAGGCTTGATGATTCTTTAGATGCTGCAAAATCAAGAATTGAGTTATTAATTAAAAGAGCAAATGGAGGAAATGCCAGCTTTAACAAATGGCAGACACTTTCATTCACATCAAAGGATGAAGACTTTTTTTTTTCCTGTAGAATTGTATCTGCATTCACTGGAACTGTGAGTATTAGCTGAGCTGTCCATGAGTGCCCATGTGTCCTACCTTTAAAAGAACCAGGAATAAAGCAGGAAATGTCATGATTAAATGATTAAATCCTTTATAAGATCACTTATAATGACAAATTTGTTCTGTGTAAATGTTATCCTGATACAGAATAGTGAAACATTTTCACCTATATACAAATATAGATTTATATACTAATATAATTTGTATACTGTATTTACTGTTTATCCAACATAATTATATTCACAGTAACATATCCATGAAGGAAATTAAATGGAACATTTTTTCTAGAAAATAATGTGCAAAAGATAATTGGTATGTAGTCATTTGTCTGACTTCCACCTGAACATACCGAATATAGAGCATGTTCCTTTCATTTCTCTAGTTACATTCCACATCAAACGTTTGGAAGCAAAAACTATTTGGGGTTAGGCAGAGCAAGAGGAAAGTATTGTTAATTTTCTCCACAATATATTGAATTACTAGTATTTTTTCTAAAAGCCATTGAAGAAGAAGCTATTTAATATGTTGTAAGAGTGCTCAAAGTGCTGAAATATCACTATTACTATCACTCTGCATATGCATTATTATATATGGAGTCCCTGTATGTTATGGCATAGAAAAGTCAAAACAGTTTATTTGCTTTACAATAAAGCCATTTGTATTTAAAATTACGACATTAACGTGACTGATAAGTGCAGTATATTTACATTTTATGTGTAGATAATTCCATGCGTACATTTGATCATATTAGAACAAAAGCATAGTTTGTTTTCAACCCATTAATTTCAATTGCTTTTAAATATTGGAACACATTCACATAAAGTCAATTTTGGACTGTCAAAGTCAGTACTGTATTTGGTTACAGGCCCCTTTGAGGCAACATCTGCATAAAGTCTGTAATCTGAGCTCACCAAACTCTTTGTACAATTAATTGAGATGCTCTGCTACATCTAGTTTAAGTTCTTTCCTGTTTGGGGGTCTTCTGACTGGATTTTAATTTTGGGAGTCTAACTTTTTTCTCCTGATGAACTATTTGTTTGCATTGGCTGGGTTTTAGGCTATGGGCATGTTGCATAGTGAAATGCCAACCAATTAGTATGGATGTTTCCATCGATTTTCTTACTGCTTCATCCAGTAAGGGTCACAGGGAAGCCAGAGTCCATCCTGGCATCCAAGGCAGAGTACACCCTGGATGGAACTCCAGTCTATCGAGGGCCACACACAGACACAAATGCACACTCACTCATACCAGGTCCAGTTTTCCCAGAAACCAGTTCACCTACCAGCACGTCTTTGGACTGTGAGAGCAAACTGGAGAGACCGGAGGAAACCCACACAAGCATGGGGAGAACATACAAACTCCACGCAGATAGCACCTCAAGGATTGAACCCAGGGCCCCAGTGCTGTGGGGCAGCAATGCTAACTACTGCACCACCAAATATTTTCTTCTATATAAACAAACAAAATGTTTGTGTAAATTCTGCTGCTGCCATCATTGGTTGCATTAACAATAAAGCTGAGTGAGTCAGTGGCCAACACAATGCAGTGCTTGTGTCTCATTTCCTCCTAAGATTCTCAAGCCATTGTCTATGTGCAGCCATGGATGAGTTGGCTTTATATGATTTGTCTATAAATCTTTTTTTTGTAAGTGCTTTCATCTCTAAACAATTACGCTGATGCTACACTTTCACATACCTACAGACAGACCATAAATCTTGGGAGCAGAATATAGCTACATAACTTCAGATTTACACACCTAGAAGAGGGTTGGTTACTTCATCGAGGACAAATGATGTGCTCTGCCAAAACAGTAGCTCCCTAATTTGTTCTTCCCTTGCAAGATTAAATTAACACAAACATCCTACTTGACCATCAGGAATTTTTGAGCCATTTTCAACAGGTGTTCTCTGGGTCCAGAGTCAACTGTGTTGGAGTGTTTAGAATGTAGGTTACAAAAGATAATTTGGTACAGTTTGTGTGCTTAGAGGGACAACAATGAGAAATTCAATGAAAATGAATCATCCCCTGGAAATGTGTAAGGAGTCCAGCCATCTGGTCTCCACTCAGAATGGTGCTGTTATCTAGTACCTATATCCTACTGCAGCAGTGCAAAAACCTCAAAACCCCTTTATCTGTATTTCTTCCATATGGGTGTCTGGGAAGTCCCGTTCTAAGATAAGGCTCTCTAATTAATATAGACATTTTAAGACCTCCATCACAAAACGATATATTTCCGCTATTACAACATCATTTTCATTAGTCATGTGTACATTGAGGAATAGATCCAGTGAGAGAGCAATGGTTATTGCTTCTGTTTTTTCGCATGCAGTAGTTGATATAAAATCTCTGTCTTGCTGCGAAGGTTATTTCAAAGACTGGGAATGGGTGCCTGCACCAGCAATTTGTAATATAGATAGCTTTAATTTAATTGTCACTATTAGAATATTGCCAAGTGCTTTCATTTAAGCTGCTGGATCTAGCTCTATGTATTTTCCTTGCATACAAGATTATTATTAAAACTATCTGTGCTGTTCTAGAATCTTTAAAGGATTAGTTTCCATGGCACAACCACTTTTAATTAGCACTTTGGCAGATAACTTGGAGCCAAAATAATTTTTTACAGGCACAATTCTGCATTTCTAAGTGCAGACCTTCGCTCTCCCATGCTATGGTGCCACCGTGAATTATATTCCTTGCACGACAGGGCTATATGCAGCATAAGCACATTTCAGCTTCACTGCAATAATGTGCTTGAATAATCTGGAGTTATTGTTTAAGATGACAGAGCGCTTCTGGGAAACAATGCTAGTGTTTCCCTGTTAGATCAAATAGCTATGGAGTGACTGCATGTTAGACATTAAATTCTAAATTGTCTGCTGTAGTCCGGTTCGGTTCTAAAAATGTTTAGCTGTACAGGGAAGCCCTTTCATACTTAATACTTAATGCAGAACAGAAGGCAGATCTACACGGAATGCCAGTCCATCACAGGGTGTATACACTCCCACAGGGACTGTTTCAAATGCATATGAGTGTAGCACAGGGAGAACATGTAGATTCTACATTGTTGGCACCCTGGTCTGGAATTGAATCCAGGACTGGCAGCAGTAACCAAAACATGTCCACACCACCCTCTTGTTCAATTAAAACACATCTCAGTGATATTCACATTTAGGAAAACTGAAGCAACCTTTAGAAGACTTGATATAAAATGTACTCTTGATAAAACTGTCTTCCACCATTATATTCAATTGTTCTGAAAATATTCTATTACTTTGTGTCAGATTTAATTTCCATTTCTAAATCACATTTCACATGGAGGATCAGACACCCTTTTCACCTTCCCTCTTTTTAAGTTTATAAACAGTTGCTGGCTTGACGATGGCTCCATGTTGTTTTCCCACTTCTGCCCCACATCTATTCTAGTTAAACCACAAAGAAAATGCTTTGTTTGATTGGTTTCTAAATGCCTGTCTAGAGGCGTGGGATCTGCAATTAAACATATTTTGCTTGAAGGAAATTATAAAAACTCAAATCATGAAATCTTCCATTGTGTGTGGTTCTGCTGCTTCAGATGAGTGTGTACATTTCAAAGCCTGTGTGTCCTGACATTAAACAGAGCCAGGCGCCAAACCCTCCCTCCTGTAGAACAAATTGCTGCCCTCTGGACAGGCTTAGTCTGCAGGCAGCACATTCAAAAAAATGAATGCTGTTTTCAACATCTTTCTCTTAATTCACATCACATCACTTCCAATAATCGCATATCCATTTCAGGATCATAGTGGCCCAGAGCCAATCCTGACAAGCACCGGTCACAGGGACACCAGTCCATTGCAGGGCAGGCGCACAGACACACACTCTCACACCAGGGCCAATTCTACAGACGCCAACTAACCTACCAGCATGTGTGTGGATTGTGGGAGGAAACCCCCACATGGATATGGGGAGAACATACAAACTCCATGCAGATAGTGCTCGAGTTCCAGAATTGAATCCAGGAACCCGGAGCTGCGAGGCAGCAATGCTAACCACTGTACAAATTGTGCTGTCCTTTTTCTCTTAATTAGATCATATTAACATTGTTATATAAATGTCCCTGGGAACATTTCTTTGAGCTATCCTACCATGAATGATCAACAAGAATGCTAAGAATTCAAAGTATCATAAAAACTGGTGTATTATGGTTTTGGTTATGGTGAACTTTCTTTAGTGTAGTAATGTAATGTCTTTACTTTCTGTACTCATAAAGCCTTATGTTATTAAGTGTACAAGATTGTGAAACTTGTGAAACAGAGGATTAATAATAGAAAATGTTAAAGAAAGCCTGAGCAAGCTACATTAATATTTCATTTATATTTTTGCAATAGGAAACATTAATAGCATTGCTAGTGTATGTTACAGAAACATCTCCATCAGGATTTGAGACTTTTAGTGTAATTGATTCTGAGATTGTAGATACTGTATACTAGGGTTGCATGGAATATTGCACTCATATTTTCCCAATCGCACATAAGCAAGTGAGGAATGTTATTCATATAGCTGAAATTCGAATACCAATTCATAAAAGACAAAGCTTAACCCTAAAATTCTATCAAATAACTCACTTCCACTAACTGTAAAGATAGCTAATGTGGATTTTGATATACAGTAGAAGGTCTTGTTTAACTTATTTGAAATCTTCGAATAAATAAAAGGTCACTTGATCACAATTCAATGTCAAGCCATATTATTTGAAGCAGTAGGTAGTCAACTAGTTACCACACAAAAAGACAGCTAAAATCAGACAAACACTTGGCAAATGATAAGGCTGATAATTGCCAAGTTCTGCACAGGAGGTGGGAACATATACTACACATTTTGCATGGATGATCCTGAGCTGCAGGAAACTTTGTATGAAATACAGTAGATCTCGGTGTTTATGCAGATTGCTCTGTATTGGCACCAAGACGATGTGTGTAAGCAATAAGAAAACAAACTTTCCTTGGATATAGTGTATAAATCAAGTGACGTTAAGCTCATGCTGTACAATAACCGATGCGTACACGGGTTTCCCAGCTAGGTGAGAAATGCCCAAACTCTAGGTTTTTTTAACAAATGGCAGAATTAAATTTAATATCCACTTAGCTACTAAACAACCAAAAGAGCAAAATGCTCTTCATCTGGTTTGCACCATTTTCTATGCTCTGATGAAGTCTCTGGTCAATGGTGTGGAGATTTCATAAGCAGTTTAATATTCTTTTGTCTGTAAGGCATAAAACAGCAGACAAATGGTTAGTTAGGGATTCTTTTATTGCTTTTTAGTTTTTAGTTAAGGCTAGATTCTTGGCTCTCTTCTGTGAGCATTCTCATAATAAAATCCATTTACTGTGACTTTGACCCCAGCATCTGAATGCAGTGTTCTGCGCAGTGGTATATGATAGAGAAGAGCTCTCACTAGGATAGGCACCCGTAGTGATGGATTTATACAGACTACAAAAACTACTGCCAAAATCAGCGTGGTGGCTTTATCAAATGGCACTACACAGGCAGTCAAGCTGATGTCTGGATGTCAGTTTATCTGTGGGAGCTGTAGCAGAGGTGTGGATGAAAAGCATGGATCAACACAACAACACAACATTGCTCTTTAATTTTTCTGAATCTCCCTGTTGCGTTTATGTGGTTCGTAGCAATATTAAAAACAGAATCTTCTATGCCCAATAAGCTGGTAATTCTGTGTACAGAGAAAACTCCTACCATAGCACAATGGCCTTCCCATTATTATCCTTCATGGCACTATTTAATAAGGTTTATTTCTCTAGATACAGACTCATACAGGGTACTATAAATCATGTTTGAAAGGTACTAATTGCTGTTAGGTTTGATTTCTTTTGTGCAGTAAGGTAGCGGTAGCAGTAGCAGGGTTCTTGTTCAATTAATTGCTTTTCTCACATAATGAAAGTGCATGAGAAACACACGAAGATCTGAGGGGGGTGCTACTCAGACTTTTCTAAAAGGCTTTGTGGTGTTTCTTCTGGGCAAACAATTCTGCCTTTGCTTTGGAGGCAGAAGGAAGCCCCTCTGAAACCTACTGTGGCTAGAGCACCCACAGTGAGCGTCTCTGTGGCCCCAACCCTCAGAGGGTATGGGCTGTAATGGAGATTCTTCACACTGCGCAGAACAAGGTGTCAGTAATCTGTGATTTGGAAATGAAAGCTTTCAAACTGGAGAACAGTCATGGCCAGGTCTATATTATCTACTATTCAATGTGTCAATATTACATAACAGTTTGCTTCTATGTTGAGGAAACCATGTCTGGCTATAGACATTTTGTAACAGGACAAAGAGAGTTCAGGGGTTTATGGTGATGTCTCATCCCTGGGCTCTGAAGAGATGACATATAGTATCCCTAACATCAGAACAGTTCTTTTGGCATGGAGGGTTTGTCATTCAGTTGTTCTTTTGAATGTTACGTGTGCCACACAATACATAATCCAAATATGCCCACTGAGCGGGGATAATTTAATTAATACTTTTCACAGGTTTTGATATTTCAACTACAACTCACATTATGTTACTTAATTGACTGCTTCTGTTCTGTCAAACAAATGTGAAATTTCAAAATGTGGATACTGTATTTTATGTGCCTTTTAAACAACACTCTGTAAAGGTACATGCACATTTCTGTTCAATAAGGCTAATTTAAGATGTACACTAAAGATTTGTCATTTGTTTGCAACTTGGAAGTCAAGTCTGAAATCTTTTAAAGGCAAGTATGAAGTCTTTCAAAAATGTATTGCAGATTTTCCAAACATAGTGCACATAGGCCCACAACCTTGATACAGTATAGAGCAATAAGATCCCACAGTCCACTTTTGCTTATTGACCAGTTATTCTGTGTAGTTATTAGTGTTTGCTGCTCTTTGATGTTTCATTGGGAAATGGTATAGTTTAAGATAGGAGTGGCTGACAGTAATCCTTGATTTAAATGATTAGTAAGTGGTGTAAATGCTAAAGGCTGTTTTAGCAGAACAGTGGAACAAAGAGTAAAGAGAGTTGCCCTTCACTCTAGCCGAATCCTTGATAACTCTCTGTTCAACTGTGGCTAAGATACAATCTCACAGCTGTGTTGTGTAGAACCCGCCTTATCTTCTTGTGAATTATTCAGAGCCTTCCATATCAAATCAATTCAAAATTAAAAAAATATAGAAATCAGAATAGAAGTAGAGGGAAGTGCTGTGTATTTTGTGAGAATAAATCAATGATTGAGCAGAAGCATTGATTCTTTATACTGCTGACAGACATCTTCATGAGTGAATTAAGTGCTGTCAGAAAACTGATAGGATTGAACTCCACGTTTGATATATGGCTGGAATTTACTGACCAAAGCAACAGAAAAACAGAATGAATTAAAGACAAAAACACAGCTGCTAGTGTTTCAGATTGCATTACATGACTGGTAGTTGTGCATGGATCTGCAAGAATATTTACTAGACATAAGAACAATTTGATGACAAAGTATTTTCAATATTTGTGTTTTTTTTGTAAATGGACTAAATGAAAACAGGTACAGTAAATGATAATGTCACAAACATGATGTTAATTTTGAGGATGAAGAATTACATAGATATGTTGGGGATCTGATTTCATAATCGTGTATTGGTATTTTATGTTTTTTCCTATCAAATATTTCTGTAATTTCAAGTTCAGAAGGCAATATGATATGAATCGTTTACTTTTTTTAATGTTTAGTTTGACCACTTGGAGGTTAAAAGATCTCATTTGACAGCTACCTAAGTTGTACTTGCTAACATGGGCTATTGGGGTAAAAGTGAGTCCCTGACAGGCATGTAGTGTGAGGGAGAGAAATGACAGGCACTCCAGTCCAAGCCTCAGTTAAAAGATAAAAGTGAATGTCATTGGCAAGATGTAACTGATAGTGTTTCAGCTTCAAATAGTGACAATTACTGAAATCTCCTGGGAGACATTAAGAATGGAACAAATGAGTATTTGAAAATGATAGCTTTTGTTGTACTTTAATGCCTCTCAGTCTACATTCCTG
The DNA here is from genome assembly GCF_040954835.1 of Lepisosteus oculatus. Taxonomy (NCBI): domain Eukaryota; kingdom Metazoa; phylum Chordata; class Actinopteri; order Semionotiformes; family Lepisosteidae; genus Lepisosteus; species Lepisosteus oculatus. The sequence goes on from NC_090712.1 coordinate 12,995,034, forward strand.
TAGTTTTTAATTGTTTAATTTACTAATCAATAACAGCTGTTCCTTTTTAAAACTACCTTCATTCAAATCAAAACTGTCTGTCCATGTTTTTTCTTCCTGGTGATAAAACGGAACAATCCAGATGAAATGTTCCTTGGCAGTCATGCACACCATGAGGCAAAGAAGCAGAGACTCCAGGGTGCAGAGACCACAGTTACTTCTCCTCCCAGCATGTTTATAGTCACTGGTCCAGCAGATGGTCTAGCCAACCTCGGGACCCGTAATTTGCTACAGACCTCCGTGTGGCCAAATCAATTCTTATGAAGCCATTTGGTGACCATTAATTTTCTCTTAATCAGAGAAAACTGCTCTGGCTTGTTTTCATCAAATTATCACAAATTGGCTCAATTTCTGTTTCTCTTGGCAATAAAAAAACAAACACTAAATGTTTTATAATTAGGATTTATTATTATCATTTCACATCAAGTATGTTGCTTTTTAAAACTGTTGCCTTCTTTTTAAATGGATAGAACAAAGAGTCTAAGATATTCACAGCAGTTTCTGTCAGGGTTGAGGAGAGCCCTGGATGACTTCAGCTACAGGTCAGAATGAGCCATCTGCTGCAGACAGACAGGTACAGCCAAACCTTACCTCTCACTGTGAGCATTAAGACATTTCCTTTTTTTGTCCTTCTGCACTTGTACAGTAAGTCATATGTGATATTTAAAAAATCATCTTATGGAAAGTTCAAGTTATAAAATGTGAATAGTTGGACGCAGTGATACACTTTGTTCAAAACCACCTGCAGCTGGTCTGTTTAAAAGCATCCTGACAGAAGAGATACATTTAAAAAAGGTACATTAAAAGTGGTACATTTTTGTATCGACTAGGCTGAAAGCTACCAATCCTGTGATGTCACTGAAAGTGAAATTGTCTTTGGTGGCCTGTTAACTCTAAAGTTACCGTAAGTCAACTTTGGTCAAACAAAGCATACATCACTTTTTGAGATTTTGTGTATATTTTTAGTCCACCACTTTCTGATTGGACCTGAACTACCAATTAACTTCATTCTTCTATTCAAACATAAATATACATATTTAGAAGAAGAAACTAACATGGATGAAGTTATAATTTATTTTGTACATACAGTTATATATTCACATCTGTTTCCTGAAACCGAAAAGGATGAAGGTGATATTTCTACTCCACACTTTAATGAGATTGATGTTAAAGAAAGTGATTCTGTATAAAAGCACACTCTTTTTTTAATACAGATGCAAATCACTGGTGCATGAAGCAAATTAGCTGTTACTGACCTTCTTTTTATGTATAACTATTTCATATAGAAGTTAAACAATAATAATTAAACAAATTTGTGAAGGATGCATTCAGTCCCACATCTTTTAAACTAAAAAAACATCTGATTTAGTTTTAATCTTTAATTTTACTAACTACTTATCCCTCTTTCTAACTCATCTTTTTATAATGTAGGAAAACCAAATCAGTTTAAACATAGAAACAATGAAAATAAAACAATGAAAAAAGCAAAATAATTAGAGAGCAGGTTGAATTAACAGTATTGATGTGTTAAACAAGTAGATCAAAGAAAAATTAATAGTTAAATCTATATTTTGGTGCTTCCCTCTACTAATGTTCTAAATGGCTTTTTGTGTTTGTTCTTTTACCAGCTTGAAGTGGTAGATTATGTTAATTCCAAAAAATTGTAAAAAGGATACATATAAAGAAAAATATATGAATTCTTAAGCCTTGTGTCTACTTACTCTGAATTTTCATTTTTGTACTTTTGTCTATGTTTATGCCTAGTATGGAAAACATGGTTTTGGGGAGACTGACTAAGGCACTGACTAAGTGTTTGGATTTCTAATATCCCTGCTAAAAGCCACGCAATTATTATAATGTAGTTGACATGTACAGTATTCCACTTTAAAGCTTTTAGGTACACAGTCTACAATACCCTGTTAGTGATTAACAGCACAAGCAATGCAAAACAACATACACAATTAGAATTTAAAAGTAGCAATGAATCATAATGTGCAATACACAGGCATTTTTTTTCCTTCTTCAGTCATAGCATAGTCTTATGGCCACCTGATGACAAGTATTCAATACCATTACTTACAGTACTATTGAGTTTTCCGGTTTTATATTCATCTCCAGTGTCAGTATTGCAAAATGGTTTGTTCTGGGGTGCAGTTTTAATAGTGTAGAAATATGAGAGTTATATTTGAGTAACACCCCTATAAAGAGACAGCAGCACAACAAGCTGTGGTTCTTAGCCCTCATCCTGAGGGACTGCTGTGTCTGCTGGCTTTCCATTCCAACTGATCCCTTAATCACCCATGCAAATTGATGCATGTAATTGATCTGCTTGCTTGTTTAAACTTTTTTCTGCACCCATTTCATAGTGTGAAAAAAATACCTCGATGTACATTGTTTGCGGGAAGGGTCGGAATGACATTTACTCATCACTCTCAAATGCTGGTCTCCAGTGTCCTCGCTGACGTACCTGTGCTTGATCCCACAGGAGAATCAGAGTCAGTTAGATCTGCTGCTTCAGACATGGCCATCACTTCATAGTGATGTTAGTTAATCAGGAAGTCTGTGCCACAGATAGCGGTGAGGCTTCTTATTCTGATCTGCCTCCTGGACATGAAGACATGATGTAACATATTGGTGTAGAGTTATTTTCTTTCATGAGACTGTTTGCATCTTATTGCACACCTGCTGACTGAAGCAAGAAAGGCTTGAAGCACCTGTTTGGTACACCTTCACATCTTCTGTTGTATGACTTCTCTTCCCATGGCGGCCACTAATCAACTGTGAATATTTGCTCACTGGCGCACTTGGAGGAACACAAACTAGAACGGCCTAGTAGTTTTTAAAATGATCTGTGGATCGAGTAGTCAGAGATGAATGTGGCAGTATAACAATATCATGATTATTGATGATATCAAGTTTAAGATACAAAACTCAACCACTACTGAAACAATTCGATCTAACTCAGAAACCGCCCAGCGATCTATAGTATGATTAATCACTCTCTTAATATGTTCTTCTTTCCATGAAGTACTGCACCTGCAAAATCATCAACAGGATTGTCTATGAAGTGATGGACACTGAGCACCAATCACTTACTTTTTCAGTTGTACTGATAATTCTACGGTTATTACGGATGTTGAAAGTGCGTTTCACACCATGCCATAAGAAGAATGATGAGGAACTGGATGATTTATTGTACTTCACAACCACCCAAACGTATCTGCCTTGACTGTGAAATGAAATTACTTTTTATCAGGAAATCAACTGTGTTCAATTAGGCATAAGCCTACCTCATGGTAATGGCAATAATAAGTCCTACCAGTGGAACAGTGCTATTACCATTGTAATTAACTTTTTTTTATCATTACACATTGGCCTGTGAGATCCGTGTTAGCTGGAGGGACTAAAAAACAAGTTCACAGCTTTCTCTTCATTTAGGTAATCTTAGTCTTGCTTTATCAAATAGCAGTTGTTACATTCTGAAGTTAAAACTGGGAAAACATTATGAATTAAAAATACAGTACGGAAAGTAAAGTGAATTAATAATGATTTAATTTGCATTATACAAGATGCCAAGCTGTATACAAAAAGGTTTTCCTGTTCACCTGACGCATAGAAAACCTAACAAACTGTCCTGGCAGTGCTGTCTGTTACTTCACTAAATCAGCTCAACATTTATACCCAGCTTGCCTTTTTACCTGCAAACATCTGCCGATGAGTGGTTAGTAGCCTGATAATCGGCTAGTGGAAATTGAACTTGACAACAACACTGGTAGGTGCTTTTATTTTCAGAGGTCTGTCTCCATTGCTTCTCACTGTTTATCCCACTGAATGGGTCAATATAGGGGATCATAGGAGCAGTGTATGACACTGGGCAAATTAAATCAATTCTGCTAAATAGTACTCATCAAGTCAAACTCCCTGCACAAAACAGGGTGATAAGGTAGGCTTTTGGTTTCTCAATTTGATCAAGTTTTGCAGCTTCTTTATTTTTCTGTTGTCAGCTAGATGAACATTAAAATATAGGGAGATGAACTTAACAGCAGATAAGCAAAACTAACATATACTACCTTTAGACTTTTCTTCTTCTGATTAAGCCTTTACTAAAATGATGTTCTGTGGAATGCAATGCCTAATTCTAAAGAAGCTGAACTTTTCTTTGGATGTAATGGGGGGTTATACGGTTGAGCTGTGGTTTCTTGCCGATATATCATGTTGACCGGGTTCAGGCTGACAAAAAAAGCCTGTTTCCTTCCATAAATATTCCAGCAGGACTCTACAGCAATAACTACTGCCGCAGATCTGAAGAGATAAATTTATTACCATTCAGCAGCTAGGGCTTGTGGGAGAGAAATGAAGATGAAAAGCTCACACCCTGACATTAGTTCGCAAAGGCCAAGCTTATTACGAGAAGCAGGAGAGAAGCAATCAAATCAATGTTTAGTGTCTGGGATTCTGTGTACTTTGGCATCTTGCAGGGATTTATTTACTATCTTGTGGTCTAACCCCATAAATCCGTGTTTCACAAATGGGGAGATAGAAGCCCAGCTGTGGTGAATGTTTTCCCAAATATTATTTCTAGATCTGGAACAAAATTCCAAATATTTTGAAAGATCACTAGACAATATTTACTTTCATTTTGCTTATTGTGTGATGTTAACCTGTTCAGTTCAAGACAGGCGAATTTCCTTTGATGATGAAAAAGTTCCTGTTAGGAAAAGATAATGGGAAGTCCTGTCCAGGTCTGTAATTTCTTAATTTGCATCTGTAATTCTTAGTCCCAAGATAAATGACTAATTTCTCTCAAATCTGTCACTAAAATCTAACATACAGTACTAATCATTCAATATCTTTTAAAAGTTCTTATTTTTGTGCTTAAAGGGAAAGCAAATGCTTTCTAATTACACTAATGTTTATCTTCCTCTTTGCAGTTCTGTAGGGTTCATAGTTGTTTGGTTTATGGAAAACCATTGCCTCTGTTAGCAAACTCTTAAGTTATTATTTTTCACCTCCTAAGATTTTAAGTTAAGCAAACATAAATTTCCCCAAGATAAAACCAACATGTGTATCTTAATCATGATAATTTTGTACCTTCTCTTCCCAAACTTAGGATTTGGGATGACCACACCAGCAACAGTGGCCGGCAAGGTATTCCTGATCTTTTATGGACTGCTGGGCTGTGCTGGAACCATCCTTTTCTTTAACCTCTTCCTGGAGAGGATTATCACCCTGCTGGCTGTCATCATGAAAGCCTTCCACGAGCGCCAGCTGAGGAGGAGCGGCCTCCTGCCACCCACCATTCGCCGAGGCTCCGCCTTCTCGGATTCGGGAAGCCTGGCGGGCTGGAAGCCTTCCGTTTACTATGTCATGATGATCCTGGGTTTGTCAGCCATCATACTGTCTTGCTGCGCCTCTGCAATGTATACTCCAGTGGAGGGCTGGAATTACATTGACTCGCTCTACTATTGCTTTGTCACCTTCAGCACCATCGGCTTTGGGGATCTAGTGAGCAGCCAGAACGCTGCGTACGAGAACCAGGGTTTGTACCGCTTCGGGAATTTCGTCTTCATACTTATGGGGGTGTGTTGCATCTACTCCCTTTTCAACGTCATCTCCATCGTCATCAAGCAGGTGCTGAACTGGATGCTAAAGAAAATGGACTGCCTGTGCTGCCGCCGCTGTCACAAGACCAACGCCTTCCTGGGCCGCCGCAACGCCATCACGCCGGGCTCGCGGCTGCGCCGGGGACACCTCCCCTCGGAAACGGAGGGGACGTGCGACAGCGACACCGAGGGCCGCCGGCTGTCTGGGGAGATGATCTCCATGAGGGACCTCACAGCCTCCAACAAGGTCTCCCTGGCGATCATGCAGAAGCAGCTCTCGGAGACGGCCAATGGCTTCCCGCGGACCGTATGCGGCAGCTCGCGGCACAATGGCTTCTCCGGCGGGGTGGGCGCCCTGGCCATCATGAACAACCGGCTGGCGGAGACCAGCGACACCCGGTAGAGCCTACAGCCAGGGCAGCCCCTGCTCTCACTGCTTGCTGCTTAGGCAGTGTCCTCCGTTAATGTTATTATTTACTGTTTCTGTTTTCAGGACAAGAGCCAGGTTTGCTGTTGTTGTGATTTTTTTCAATCAAACCCACTCAAGCACATATGAGTTTTTGTTTTCTTAAATTTATGCACATTTTACAAGAAGTGCGAGATACCCATATCACGAGGACACACTACAACTCTCATCAGCTGGAAATAAACCTAGTCTTCAGTTAGAGAGCACAGTATTCCAATGCTTTGTCATTTTAATGCTGTACTGGAACACACTGCCATAAAATGAATATCATAATAAAATCACTTGCCAATATTGCTGCTTTAAGCTGAATTCTAAAAAGTTCATAGGAAGCTTATGTGATATGAAGCTGAAATTGAAATTATTTTTCAGAGAGAGAGATTACAGTAATGTTATTGGATCATGTTTAGTGGTCCCCACTTAAGATTTGACATTTAAAGGTACTTACTCAAATGTAGTGTAATGACAATGTAAATTCATATGCAACAGGTATAATAGCATTTGTATTAAAGATGTATGTAATTAGAGACAGCATGGAGTACAGAATGTGTATGAGACTTACAATAAATAATAAATGTTAATTGCATTGTAGTTACACCTTAAGTAGTCAATTACAATTAGGCACATTTTTTTTAGTAACACCTTTAACCGACTGCCAGTATCTATCACTGATATAATTTTTCATAATTTTAAGATCCCTGAAAAGTAACTGCTGTCAGTCATTAGGATATTCACTACTGGCTGCACTGCAGATTTTTGTTTTTAATTCCAATATTTCACACAATTATTTGTGCAGCTGTGTGATAAGACAATATACACCCATTGTCTTTTAACATACTGTAGCTATACACAAAGTGTAGAAAAATCCATTAAGCGCCCAATTGCTCCAAGTCCTGTGTTGTGATGAGTCAGAGCCTATTAATAAAGATCCAGTACCTGTATGCCCTATTACACAAGTAAAAATATATTTGTGTATTTGACACGGTACAACAATACTTTTTTTCACAGCCTTGTCACTTTCAGTCTCTGGGTTCAGTCTGACTTTAAAACCAAAAGAGAAAGGAGAGAACTCCACTGCTAAGTAGGGTGAGGATGTGGTCCACCAATAATTGATAGAAAACTAAGACTGCAAGGATTTTGAAATTACCATTAAACTGAAACAAATGAAAAATAAGTGCATCTGTTCTAAATTAATTGTTCCAAGTTGAATCTTATTGCTTAATGCAAATCAGGTGTTCAGTATTGCGTCCACCGATTAGAGTAAGTGGCCTCATGATCAGTGAAAGAATTGACACATTATGGTGATTCGTTATTAAGACAAGGCAAACACAGATTATAAGATATGGAAAACTAAAAAAAATGTACTCTTGGTCTCTGTAATAATGAATGATGGCAGATTAGGGACAACAGAAAGGTAATTTTGTTCTATTAGAACAGTAGAATTTCAGGCACTCATTACTGTAAAGAATATATTTGCTTGGTAACTGGTGCTGTGATTTTAAAAGCATTACTTTCTCCCCCCGAGTTCTTTTTTTAATACGGAATCTTTATCCTCGAATCAGACACCGCTGTCATGAAATATACAGAATTCAAAATGTTTTTCAACACTTCAGTGTTCTCCCATGGATTTTTTCACCTTTAGTTTATTGCATGCATGTGTACTTCACAGCAGAGATTTGGGAAATCTGGACTGTATTCATACATTATTCAAACATCAGTTGCTTGGATTTTACTCAAATCAGTTATGCCTCGCACTTCAAAAACTTAAATTAATAAAAAACAGCAGGCACTGCTTACAAACTCCTTACCTGCCCAGATTATGTGTTATAGGAATATGTAAACCCCATGGTTTTCTTAAATATTTGTGATATTATTTCTGATGTTTCTTAAATACCTCCTTGACCACCCAGTTGTAGAAATCACAGCTCCTTTTGAATACTCGTATGATCCTCTTGCAGCTCTTGTGCTATTGTCTAAAGTGCTGAAATCAGGCAGACATTTAACTAAGTTCCTTCCACAGGAACCAAAACCATTTTACTCATCGAAATAATACATTTCATGTTTGTATCTGTGCTTCTTCTCAACAGATAAGAGATGCTTAATCTGTTTACACAGTTGGCTTTTAAGTGACAATACAAATATAAAATTAACAAGGCTTAATTTAACTGGTAAAGAACACAACTCTTCCTGTCGTTCTATATAAAGTGACCAAAAAAAAAATAACTTAAAGGAACTTTAATCAGCTAATGAGCATAGTGCAAACTTGTGTGTTTTTTAAACCATTTAAGACCATATACTGTACATGCTTTCAATGTTAGTTCTGATTAGAATGATAAAATTCTTCCCACTACATGCAGGGATGTGTCTTGTTCTGTATCCATCCTGTAATCAAAGAGCAGTTGTAGTCTTTCTGTGTTAACAGGAAAGTACATTTAATCAGGGTTAGAATAGCAGACGGACTGTAGGAAGGCCATTGATACAGAATTAGAAGAAATGGAAGCTAATCAGGGCTTTGTCACTAGTTTGTTAAGTACAGCAGATTTACGGATATTTTAAATTGAGAATGACTCAGTGTGAAGTACTCTTACACAGTACCTTTGTCAATTTTGTTTCTCACCCCATTTTAAATTAAAAGCTATACACTAGTCTGTAGTGGAGATCCTGGCTGTATATAGTACTGCTATTTTTAATATTGTACCGTAGTCTAACACAGTGCTTCTCAGTCCTTGTCCTACAGTGTCCAACACTGGTTTCAATCGGGCCCTTAAACCATCAGTCCTTATTGGTGACTTGTTTTGTGTTCCATTATGGGTTTGTGGACTACCATGAATACCCCAGTTAATTATTTCCAGTTTCATCACACACAACTTTATGTAGTCTCTCCTTAACGTGCTTACTAAGAATCTGCTCCCTTATTTCTCACTAAAAAGTCTTAATGGTAGATCAGCTGATGACGAACAGACAGGTGGGAATGACACGGTATCAGACACTCGCATGACGAATCAGTGTTTTCCCTTCTGCTTTAATCCGATTTATTTATATTTCTGTTTTCATATTAGAATGGGGACAGTCATGAAACTGACTAATTGGCACAGAGTTCATTCCAACTACTAATCCTATTCAGCTTTTAAGAACTGAAAGCAAATTTTAAAAAGGCCACACACAGGAAACTTAAAATACATTTGCTTCTGCTGTAGAAAAGAAAAATGTAAGAGACAGATGTCATCCAGGACTGAGAACAATTATCCTAGAATATTTTAGAAACCAAGGCCCGTGTGCAGAAAGATAAGCCCAAGCAAATAGATCAGTTGCTGGCAGCAGTTAAAACCAGTGATTAAGAGTACGGATGGAACAAAAAACTGCAGACAGAGGAGTTACCGGGACCAGAACTGAGAACCACGTAACTTATAAGAACAGATCTTTTTTTTCATTATTGGCTACTGTAAGTACTTTCAAATCCTGTGCAGACTCAGGTAGCTGGAACTTCAGGCTTGACATATTGTAGATTTGCAATAGCTTGCACGCAGCTTTTGTAAAGCCATATGAGATGTACATGTATATATAACTGAAACACCATATAGGTATACTTTTTTACAAGTTCTAAAAATAAATACAAGTGAACATCCCTCAACAGAGGGAAAAGATACCAGTTACTCAGTGTACAACAAAAGCTTATTTTCCCAATTTCTTCAAACAATGACACAGTTCAAAAGTCCCTGTAGGCCTTATCTACTCTGAATCACCCATTTGAACAAAGAAGAATAAGAACCACGCATATTGAAGTGAACACTGCAGTTTAAAAAGTTAAAACTTTGTGCTGCTTTTGAATGCAGAACTGGTGTGTCTATATATCCACCACCACCTGATTTCTTACAGAGCTGTTTCCTTCATACAAGGAATTTATTTCTTGTTCAATTCAAATACATAGCATATTTAAATTTTAATGTGTTTATTACATACACCTTCTTGTATTAAAGCTTTTTTTATAATTCAAACTAAGTTGTATTTCAGAATGTATGTGATTACAGAATTAATACAGTGTGTGCAAAACTTGAGATGTGAATGACAAATGTTTTTTTTAGCCTACTGCTGAAGATGTTTTAAAGAACAAGTCCTCTGCAAGACTCAGTTTTCTGTTGGTCTTCTCTGGCTCATTAAAATGTGCGGCCTTAACACAGACATAATAAGCATTTTACACAACATCAAGCACAAAATCCAGCAGACACAGACACATTGGTATTGCAGATCAGTACTGCATCATGAAGGTCTAGTGCAGAAGATTAGTTTTCTATCCTAGGTGTGCCGAATTTGAGTGATAACGGTCCCTCTGTGTGGGGAGATGCTCAGCTAAATATGCCAGAGATCTGAACTCTCGAGTTCCTCTCTGTACACTTGATGACAGGGAACTTGCTAATGAAGAGAAAATAGGACAAGTGACTGACTCCCCTCTTCACCTACACAGTCAGTACAGGGATGTACAGCTCCAAAACCATAGAGCGTGAGGGGGTTCTGGATTTATTTTTCCATTATAATTATTAATTAAATGGTTATAAATTAAATTATTACTAAATCAAATTGAAAAATCTTTTCAAAAGTAGCATTATTTTTACGTGTCTTTTTTTTCCAGCTTTTGAGTTAAAGACTTAATACAATCCGGTCTGACCTACTAAGATATCCTCTGCAGTAAGCCTTGTGTACAATACCATCAATATTTATAGGCAGCACTCATTTTCCATTTCATGTGTTGTAATCTAAACTACTTGGCTACTAAAAGATTGTACAGATTTTACCCCTATTAAAGCTCAAGGAGAAGTCCCATTCGTGGGTCTTTTTCTTGCTTGTTGACATGGTAGACTGTCAGAGATCCCAGCAGCATTAAATTAAAATGATTGCACATTGTTTAGATAAAAAGCCTTTCAATATCTGAGTGCATGTCTTAATGACAGTGATAAGAGGTTAAATGATGCATATTAAGAAATGATTTATGCACCCATATGTGTGCAGTTTTTCTGCAGTCCTACAGCAACAGAGTATACCCTTAGATTAAGAAAAATCAAAGTAAAAACAGTATTTTAACAAAAAGCTGATCAGTGCTTTGAGCTTGCGCAATGTTGAAAAAATGGTTTGTATACTTCAAGTGCATGGCTTGTTCTTTAATTGCCTTACATTTTCCTTGCATATAAGATGATCAAATAAGTGAATTATTACAAGACAATGTGTATAGCTTGTTTCTTCTGTAATTTATAATACTTTTGCATTTAGCAAAATGTATCTCCATTGATTGCAATGGATTTTATGGTCATGATAGAATACCCTTTTCTCCATATGTTACTACAGTAAGGAGGTCTGGGGAAAACTGTTTTGTTTCAGTATCAGTGCTTCTGAAAGGTGATAACTGGTTTTTCTAATGCCATATACAGTAGATTCGTAATCTATTTTTTCATACATACCTGTATACAGCAATATTAAAGGCAAACATAGTTTTAAAAGGTTACTAAACATGGAAACATTTGTAGGCTTCATTGTTTGTACCACAGAATTTTGTGAAACAATATTGTGTTTGTGGTTTCTAACCAGCTAACCATTGAATGAAGAGCCTCCCCAGATACACAGTCTTTGGACTTTTTTTTAGCACAACAATGGCAAAAATCTGTCCTTTTTGCTTTGAAACTACTGTTACTACTGAGAAATCAGATTATGAGTATTATCATAGCTTATTCACTGTTCTGTAAAACACCTCTCAGTCTTAGCCAAACGTGAAGCTAGCACTGCCTGGCACTGTGTCCAGACATGTCGATTTGTCTGGGGAACCAATACTACCAACAGCTAGGGTGCAGGGTCAGGGAAGAAGTCTGTTATTCTCAAATTTGAGGCAGCCCAACTGGAAGACTGCAATGAGTCACAATTAACTCGCACACAGACAGTGACACACCAGGTATGTTTTGCAGTTGGTACACTGTTTAATGAGTCCTGTACATCTAGGTTGGAGTATGAACTGTTTAACCCCAGAGAGACCTTATTCTACTGCTGTGGCTGGTCTGGCAAGCACAAGTGACCTGGGGCTAGTTTGTCAAAACCCACAAAGAGCTCTACAGTGCAGGCACTTAGACTCCTATACGCATTGTAAGCCATGGTCAGGGCTTGTCTAAGGCTCCAGATTCATTGGTTAGATTGCTACCATATGGTTTCTTATCCACTGGACAATGTTGCTAATTATTTTACATTCACACTGTCACTTATCAGTACTCCAATGATGTTCTGTCTCTGTCACCTGCATCGTGTTTCATCATTGATTTAATGTATGGAAATGAATTACGGTTGCAAGTTGCACATTTATACCAATGATTGTACTTTTATATTTCTGTACAAAATTCAAATAAATTTATTCTGCAGATGTTTTCCCCAGGCCTGGGTTTCTCTTTGGCTTAATTGTGATTTGTACTCATTAGTTCTACAGTATATACAACATTATAAAACATGTTGTGATAGAAGTTAAGCTATATGCTTCATATTTCAGCAGACAGTCCTGAATGCCTATATTTTACAAGCCTATGATACGAAGAAATGTAAAAGAACACTAATGTATCTCATCAATTGCATTAAGTTTTTATTGATTTTCATAATCATGCTAAATTTCCAAATAGGCACTACCAGGAACTGAACAGTCCAATTCCATGGACTTTAACTCAAGTTCAACTTCTCAGGATACAAATCCACCAGTATAGTCCAGTAATCCTTACCAGTGACTTTGTTAGTGAACATATTTATCTTCTCTGTTTCCTGTCAGCTATAAACAATCTGTTTATTCATAGTCAATCCTGATCTCGTCAGTTTCGCTGCCCCGTCCTGGGCTGTTTGAAAGAGAGAGGCGAGAGCCTGTCGGAGTTCATCTGTTACCTGTCACTCATCCTCCCTTACACACATCTGCCAGACTCATACTTGCTTCACATTTCTCTCTGCAGTGGAAATGTTGCATTATCGCAGTGCAGGTGACACTTTCCTAGACCTATCCTTTAATTAGAGTGCAGTTAGCACCCTATCTGATCATTTCTTTAGAGTTTATGTTTAATAAGGGGCTAACTGTATTTCAAGATTGCTTTTTTTCTTATTACCATAGATTTCTATAGTTCATCCTTTTTTTTTTGTTTCATTAGGCATTGGAAGCAATCTTGAGTTTATAACCTTTTGCCTCTCTAAATGTCATATTTCCTCTTGCTGTTTTTGTTTTCCTCTCCTGTTTGGTCTGTGCATGGCTCAGGCAGTCAGACATGGTAACTGGGAGTACGGTGTTGAAACACTTGTCCAACACTGAATTTTAAATAGCAACTCCACGATCCTCTGAGAGGCATCTGAATTTGAGCAATCCCTCAGACACGCACGCATTTTAAAAACTGGACATTTCGTGACTTAAGGCTTCAGTTTGTCAAGAGTACAAACCAGAAAGGTATCTGACTGGTTTGGTCTACTCATCAGAATCTAGACGTTAACAGCACAGATTTTTTTTTTAATCAGACATTTGAGAGATGCAAAGCCTACTTCTCAACCTCACTGTCAAAACGGAAACGTTGCTGTACGGTGTTGCGGTACATCACTACGGCTGTTAGTAGCAGATTAACACAGACCCCAACTGTCGCCCTGCTTTGGATAACGCACAATTTAAAAAAATAACACTCCTTGAAGAACGTGCTGATCTGTAAAGGCTGGAGAAGTGTATAAAAAGCCTGCACAGTAAAAGTCATGCATTACTGCATTGTCCATTTAGGGCTGTCAGTCACATGCCATATGATGATAAAACAGCCTATAATAGCACAAGATAGATGTCATCTTGACACCATTCCTTGCTCTGATATAGAATGTGTTTTTAAGCATCTGACACCAAAGCCACAGTCTTCTTTTATTCATAAGCAGGAGCAGAAAGGAAAGCTGCAATCCATTTTTTGCTCACTTTGCAGCAAACCAATTTTGTTCCTTTAACTGCCTTTGAATGAACTGCCCGAGCAAAGGCAGGCTTACACTTCACTGATCCTAATCCAAGCCTTTCCAAACCCATGCACTGCCCCCACTGAGCAGGCAGTGGTGTGGCTGGTTGTTCTGAGCTACTGTATGAAGCCTTTAATCATTCCAGTTTATTCCTGCAGCTTCGTTCAAGGGCCCCTACCTGGTGAACAAAGACTGCTGCTATGTGCAGCTGAGATCTCAAAATATCTGTCAACGTCCTGACAAATTGAAATCGGAATGATTTGGAACAGTCCAATTTTATTTTATTGGAAAAAAAAGGCAGGGAAACAGTTGGGGGTACTAAACTCTAAATTGAAAAGGCAATCAAAACAAAATGTTCTTTGAAATTCTGATGTCCCTCTGCCTTGTTCTTATAATTGTCAGGTTAGAAACCTTGTTAGCTCTCTTAGCAAAGACAGGCTGAAGGCCATCAATGTCTATAAACCACGCCATAAAGAAGGGCAGAATAAATGCTCTCTCGGTTGTATATCAGAACCACTTTGTTTCCTACTTACTTTATCTCCAATACATTCTGACCACATTAAAAAGTCCTTACCTTTGCAGGATATTGATGATTCTGGGTTCTGCTTTTGGAGGCCCTTTTCTTCAGCAGGAGTGTTGTAGCCGAGCTGCAGGAGGTGCTAGGCTGTGCTTTTGAGTATTTAATTCATTTTTCAAAGGGAGTTCCACACTCACTGAAGAGCCATTGAGCAATTACCCAGTGTTTCTCCTCTGCTTCACAGGTTGCTAAGGGGTGTAAAGCAAGTTCCCCTATAGCAGTGAGCACTGATAATCTTAAGGTTAAGCAAAAAGGTCATCAGACAACACGTCATCGTGTACACACTGTCAACCCTGAAAATGAGGCTGTTTCATCAAAGTGGATCTGACGTGTTGGAAGCTAACCCTGCTGTGCTGCCTCTGTACTGCTCCTTGGCATCTAGCAGGAGGTCTGACTTACCTCGGCAATAACTGTGTAGAAAAGCCAAGCAGCAGAGTTACCAGCTTGTCTCCCTACAGGCTGAGTAGTTTTCTTGTTTGCCTAGCTATAAAGTGCTAAGCTTCCACATCAAGGTGAAATTAATGACTAAATATGAATTAATTGAGATTAATTAGGAGCACCACCACCTTCAGCTGCAATACTCTGATCTTTTACAGTTGACCTCATCTGACATCTTGTCCTGGAAACAAGCTCAGTGGCTAATTGCACACTGAACAACTTTCTTATACGTCTTTAGATGTCTGATCTTGGTGGTATATCGTTTATTTTAAAATCAAGTTTTCATCATCTCTCTACACACCTCTAGGGAAAAGAAAAAAAAAACTCTTACAGGAGGAACCAGAAACATTTCCCATCAGACTTCAGATTACTGGCAGTTTGATGCCATCAGCCTTGATGCTCTCCACAGACCTGGGAAGTAGAGTCATTACTGCAGTACCGTTGTCCTGCCAAAGTGCATTTCATATGGCTGTACTGTAGTTCATCTAATAGGGAGCAGGCTGCAGGTGGCCAGCAAAGTCAGCTCTGGTAAATAACAAAAAAAATCCTGGCACAAAAGAAGCCCCATAAATCCCACAAATCGTTTCAACATGACCTTGTAAAAAAATGGAGATTATGCAGGAAGAAGCAAAGCTAAACACAAGTGATAATCACCCCATAATCACAGTAGATCCTACAACACTTCTCCTACATATGCAAGGAAGCCCACCACCCTTTATCATTTATATAAAGAGGGGAAAAGGACTGGAAAAGGCACTTTGAGCCTTTGCGTTAAAGAGTGACTGGCTCTGGAGGAACAGGGATATTTCAGGACTGGAGCCAGTTTTTTTATTGGGGGTGGGGGGGCGCTGGGGGAGGCTGCTTCTCTCATCCCCTGGTTCATTTGCCTTGTTCCAGGGGGAGGGAGAAGACACGAGTATCAGATATGAATTTTCCCTTACTTTGAAATCTGAAACTGAGAGGACGCTAGATCTAAACGGGGCAGATTATAGACCCCCAACGCCAGCTCCCTCAGAGCACTGGGCCTGGGATATTAATTACTCCGCTGAAATTCAACAGCAGGAATGCTATCGCAGACAACAGATTGGAGTCTCTGCTATGGCATTTAGAAAGTTCCTAATAAAGAGGTCTTAACCTTCTTACTATATCTCTCTTCTCCAATCAAATCAACCTTCTCTACACACACATTTTAAAAAAAAAAAACCTTATTCTTAAGAAAGAACAGCTGTTTCATGTTATCTACAGAACTGCTGTCAGCCATTATCTGTGAACTGGCCTCTATAGGCACCAGCATTTATGTCAAATTGCCATAAAAGCACAGGCAAAAAGCTACCCGATGTTTTTAAGGGTGTCAATGATTTCTGAGGCATTTATGGATGAATCAGAGACCTCCAAAAAATATTCCCCTTGCAGTGCAGAACAACAGTGTCTATAAAACAATGTGATGAGTCTTTTTTAAATCATAATGGGTGAAAAAAATCTTTTAATTTTCTGCAAGATTTTGAACCTGACATCTAGGCTATAAAAGCTGCCCATAGATCATTCTCAACTCTAATTAACAACAGTCAAGACAGTATACAATATATTTTCACTCTCTCTTGTCTCAAGAGGGCATCAAGGGTTCAAAATCAGTTCAGCATTTTAGTTGTTCAAATCCAGGTCATGAGGCAAGTGACCAAATAAATTTAGAATGTATTAAAAAAATTATATGATTCCATTACATCAATCCAAAACGTAGTCCTCAGAAATGTGACTGGTACATTTATTGAAAATGATAATTTTTTCCCAAGGTATCTGAATCTCGGTCCTAATCGTCAAGACCATCTTATTTATATATCAAATCAATAATAAGCACACATCTTTATCCATCAATATTAAAATATGGAGGAAAA